>NC_141160.1:113793743-114095191 GCF_053477565.2 Lygodium microphyllum
CATGATAAGTAGCCAAATGAATCTATTGATTTCATGCTCCCCCTCATGCCTATAAATACACCCCCTCTCCTTCACAAAAAAAGCAAGAAGGAAGACCTCCTGATGACGGAAATTTTTCTCTACTTCTCTTATCCATTGAAGCTTTGAGCTTGAAAGAGAAAATTACACCCCTTCTACCTCATTTTCATTTTCTCTACCCCATGTTATGCCTTCATCCCATACGACCATACCACTGAGCAAAAGGCTAGAAATTTTTTTCTAGATGACCATTAACTCTCCCTATACTACCACGCCAATTTCACCTAACATCTGATGCCTCCACAAGGTCACATAAATTCAAAAAGCCCATTTGAAGCAAGGGAAGCAACAAGGAACACGACCGATAGAGAAAATGACGCGGTAGAAATTGGTGAGACCCCTGTTACAACAAACTTAATAGAGGTAACATTTCATCGATTGGGAAAAAATTAATGTTTTTTAAGCTTATCGCTTTATTTGGCTTTAAACAATTATAAACACATTCTAATGAAAATGTATATGAACTATCGCTTAGGAAAAAATCCTAAGTAATATAATAATTAACTATTCAATGGAGAGACTCTTTCACTTAGAAAATAATTATATACCTGTCATTAAGAAAATATTTTTATTATGGTTTATTTCACTATATTTATTGTTATTTCATTAATGACTCATGTGATCATAATAACAAAAAAATGGTAGATGTTGTTAGGGAAGGGAATATTTTATAATTTTTTTCTAAACTTGACTATCTCTATTTCATTTTGCTATTGATAAATAAATCCATATGAGATTTATAATAATTGTTAGAAAATCATGTAGATAATATCATGAAATAATCAATGCATTAAGTCAATGGAAAATTGCATAGAAAAATATATACTAGATGTGCATAAATTAGGTGCATGAAAATATAATTCAATGTCTGAAAGATGAAAGAAAAATTGCACTTATGATTTTTGCATTGCTTGGAGAAAAGTTTTCAGAAAAACAATCAACATTGCACTTAGAACATAACTAAATGAAAATTGATCTTTCTAGATAATGTTGAAAGTTTGACAAACAATTAAACGTTATTGATTGAACCATAGAATATGAGTAGAATAAAACAAAATTTATTTTCTTGTGAAAACACACATAATGTTAATATTAATGATTATATTAGCAAGAGCGTCAATATCATGACCCACGTAGGAATCAGTGAAAAAACCTAACCTAAAATATCGAGAATGTTGAAGCAAAAATAAGTATGAAATACTCAATAACCCTAAAACTATTAGTATTAAAAAAATTGAATAAATATCAGAAGTCTATAGGACTTGTTGGACATTGATAAGAATTTGTTAATTCAAATTCTAGAGTCTAAACAGACTTGGAAAAGCATTTGAAATCTTGCTAAGTGCAGGTTAGGGCAGGGCAGCACATGAATTGCCTGCCATAGGCATAAATATCCATATTATCTTTTAAGACGGAAATACCAAATTTTTTATAAGGATAAAATATACTTATCATAATTAATCAGATTTGTGAAATAACTTGTGGATCTTGAAAAAGAGTTGCAAGTAGGAAGTGAAACCCTAAGAATAAGGTGGAACCTTAAAAAAGGAACCCTAGATTTGGATGGGACTGCTTCCTATGCTAAAAACACTTGTTGTTGTTTCTTTTTTATTTGTGCATGCATTGATGGTTGCACTGAAAATATTGATTGTGCTTGTAGTAATTAGATCTAATTGTAAATATATAATCAGGATAATAAGATGAAAGATCTTGTTATGCCTCCCCCATGGCTAGACGTGGAACCCTGCTACAAGGGGGATTGTTTTGTACCATTGCGAGGAGCTTTGGACCAACCTTGACGGTGAGAGGTTGCTCGGTGAGGAATCTATTAGGCAGGAGGAGGCAGGAGTGCCAAGGGACTCTGGCTGTAAATCTCTCGATCACTGCTAGGAACTGCCTGACCCTCACACAAATCAAGATGGGATCCTAGATCTCTCGGTGAGGAATCTATTAAGCAGGAGGAGGCAGGAGTGCCAGGAGGGATCACTCCTAGGAAGTGCCTAACCCTCACACGAATCAAGATAGGATCCTAGAGTCCCCAATACTAGTGAAGCGATGGAAATCATGGAGGGTTTCTTTTCTTCTGCGTGCAAAGAGAAGAGATTTTCCAATGAACAAAGGTTTATCTTCTACATAGGCCAAAAGGAAAAAATCCTTATAAATAACTTTGTGAAATAATAAATAAATATGTTTTGTCAAAAGATTGTTTTCGATGTCTTTGTGTTGTGCCGTAAAATTGTGTGAAGGAACCTGTGATAGTAGATCAACTAATGAAGCTACTTTTATATGCCATAATTTAATGTGATACGTAATTAGAAAACTAAAGAAAACCATTTGTGGGAAGCGGGTGGGTGAGATCCCTGATGGATCCATCCTATGGATGGGTGGTCCCAGTAAGCTAGGAGCTTCTCGCAAGAGATTGAACAAAACGTTAATTAGGAAATATTAGGTAGAACCAAGCATTGACTTACCTAGGGTCAGGTCTTAAAACCTTGATCATAAATTATCTTAGGGGAAAGGTGTGGCGGTTGTGCCAAAACTCCATTAAGGTTCTTTGAATCCTAACCAGTTGCTAGAAAAAAGTGTTGCACTTTATGAACCAAGAGTAACTACAATCGCTCTAGTCGGACAAGAACCCCATGTGGATACCTTTGATGGAGCTAGCTGATGCATCGAGACCTCAATTATCAAGTTAGGACCCCGAGCTTGTAGGTTGATCTTCGTGGGGACGGCCAGTACCTTTCATTACGAGGTGGAATCTGGGAAACCTAGAAGACAAACCCCGTGCATTCTCGCAAGTGTCGGGCGAATCCGTCTAGGATAGTTCCACGATGAACCACTAAAATGTGATGCCTGTTAGGCAAGAACTTGACACATGCTCTAGGGTTTTGTTTTAGCGGGCTGTACAATGCCTTCTTCAATTAACAAACTTTGTTCTCAAAACGGGGGACCTCAAACCCTAGTGGTTGAGCCATGTATACCTCCTCCTTGAGGTCACCATTCAAGAATTATGATTTGACATCCATTTGGTAGACTTGCCACTTCTTCTAAGAGATCACTACTACAAGTACTATGCAAATAGTGGTCAGTTTAGTGGTTAGAGAAAATGATTCTTGAAAATCAAATCCTTCAACCTGTGCAAATAGTGATCATTCGAGCAGTTGAAGCAAATGATTTTTGAAAATCAAATTCTTCAACCTATGAAAATCCTTGTGTAACTAATCTAAATTTGTAATTTTCTAAGTTACTCTTAGCCTTGCACTTTACATTCCAAACCCACATGGTGCCAATAATCTTGCTCTTTTTTTGCCAATCCACTAGCTCCCAAATTTCATTCTTCATTATGTTGTCATACTCAGCTTGTATAGCTACTCTCCATGTTGGATTGGTAGGTGCTTCTTCCAAGTCTGTTGGCTCCTTTACTTCTCTCATAATCTCAACCACCATCAAGGCCATATTGACTATGTGAGCAAAATCCTTTCTTTGCTCCTCTATTCTTAGAGACCTCCTTGGTCCATCTGCATTTTCCTCAATGATAGTAGGCATAGGATTATTGTGATCATAGAGCTACTTCACCCATCACAACAATGGCATTTTTAGTGGGCATAATTTCAAGTTAGTGAACTTTGTCCTCATTATCCAAATATGATGTTTCCTCCTTCTTGAGAGTAGGGACAACTCTTGGGATACGTTCATAGTGCATACTTCTTCACTAGATGATGAAGTGAAAGAACTTATGTTCTGCTCCTCTACACTGTATGTGGCTACTCCTTGAACACCACATCATGTCTCTTGAAAATACAATTTGTAAGCCTTTGCTCATCATTATAACCCAAGAAGATATATTTTGTGCTTTTTGGATTTAACTTGTTTCTCTTAATCTCTAGAACATACAATATATTTGAAAGATTCTGGAGTTCACCATTTGTAGTAACAAAGGAAATAGTACATGTGCCCTCAATAGGGCATTTTGTATCATTCCCAACCATCACAATGATGGATTCTTGTAGAGGCTTCATAGAACTATATAGATATTTCTTGTTGGTCATGTGATGGGATGTGCCACTATCCAACACCCATGAGTCGATGTTAGATATTTCTTACACCGAGGAACACACTTCATCAATGGTCACCATGAATAACAACTACTTTAGTTGTATTTGGTTATCTCCTTTCCTTCAGTCTTCACGGTGCCAATTTTTCCATCTGCCTCCTTAACATGACAATCTGCAATTGCATGTCTTTTCTTCTTATAGTAGAAGCACTCTCCTTGAAACTTTTTCTTACCACCCTCCTTTTTTTCACCATTGATAGAGGAACCACCTTTGCCTTTCACATTGGTGGAGAATGTAGCACCTCCATTGTGGCTACCTTCTTGGGATTTAAGCCTCAACTCCTCCTCCATTAGTAGTGCAAAAAATTCCTCAAACATCAAAACTTGGGATCTCACATGAGTGTTTGGGGCAATTACCAATCCATCAAACTTTTGTAGATAAATTTGAAGACACCTCCGAGCTAGCTCCTCACTAGTCTTTTGTATCCTAGAACCAACTATCAGGTCATGTAGATTCTTGATCCAACTGATGACTGCTTTAGCTATCTCTCCTTTGCCAAACTTCTATGTTGCTAGTTGGTTCTCCAAGCTTTGAATCCTTGTTTGATTTTGCTTTTTTTACTAACTCCTCAACAAATTCCAAGCCTTGATGCCTCAATTGTGCACTGAATTAGGGTCAAAACACTGTCAAAAGAGCTTGTAGCTAAGATACATAATGCATCTTCCTTTGTTCCTTTCCAAGCTCATAGAAGATTTGCATTTGGAGGAATCATAACACTCAAATTTTATGGGACAAGGGTGGGTTGTGGTTCTAGGTCAGTCCCCAGTACTGTCTCCAGAAGCTCATAATAATCAAGGATAGTTGTGAATTAAACTTTCACAAAGTATAGTTTGTACCAGCAAACTTGCTAAATATTATTCCCTTGCTCTTGATGATTAATTGGACATGGCTGCTTACTCCATTTTCTGAAGAGAGCTAATCTTACTCCAGCAAGTACTAGCTAGATGGCCAGACTTCCCACATATGTTGCATTTGACATTAGGACAATTTCTCGAAAAGTGCTGACCACCACACCACTTACAACCAAATCTTGATGGACCAGCCTCTTCGTTAGGACATCAACTTCCTATCAAGTTTTGGTACTTCTTTAGGAAATTAACATCTATGGCTATTTTTCTATATCGTTTTGTTATTATATTGGTATAATGCTTCATCATGTCCTTGACTTTGTCAGGAACATTTGATGCACTAGATGCATAACTATGATCATCCACTTGCCGTTTAAGCCTAACCACTTGATTAGGGATTAGCCATTGATTAGTTGGCATAACATTAGGTTCATCATTTAACTTCCATTTTTTAGTGGAACCATTTGGCTAGCCACTGGTATAGCAACATTAAGAGGAGTTTGCAACATGGGCACATTCTACTTTATGCTTTCTCCTTCATTCGAATTGCTCATAGGTGTACTAGTCACACCTTAACTTCAACTGATCGATGCCAAATTATTCATAGGACCTAGACTCGAATTTAGGTTAGCCCTAGATGCATAGGCCACTTGTAAGCATGACTCTACCTTCTCTACTCATGTATTATCAGTATCTATATCAACAAGAGCAACACTAAACAACTGCACTTGGATATTGAAGTCTATTCCATGTAAAAAGTATTGCAATTGGACAGGTGGTGGAATAGAAATAGAGGCTTGTAATTTGCAAAACACCTCTTTTAGTTTCTTGGCATACGCTCGAGCATTCTCATGAGGCTCTTGATGTGTCACATTCAAAACATGTAGCCAACTGCCTCTCTCAAGGGCAAACTCTCTTCGAAAGGTCATAAAGAATAAGTAAATCATGGTTATGGTCCTAAATTCCAAGCCATGATACCACATTGCAACTCTTCTTCCTTTCAAAGACATGTTGAAAAACATCATGAGATGTCCTTCGTCCCAAACTGAGCAATTGAATATTAATTTCTAAAACCCATTAATGTGAAACTATGCATCTTCCGCTGATAATCAATTAAAAATGCATAGAGGAAGACCTAGGGCTAGCAAAGCTAATGTTCCTATAGTAGTATTGCAATGGGCTATGCCATCATGATGAAGGGGTTTGCTCTAAGGGTTATACTTCCACTTGAAATAGATTGACTTTTTGAGAAAAGGGGAATGCTAGAGCTTCCATCTCCCCCTAATGGATTGACTGGGATATTAATTGGGTCAACAAGGCCTCCCTTTCTCAAGGATATCAGACTATGCACTTAGGATAATATATCTTAAGGATCTCAACTCACCGTCTAGCCATTTTGTCTCTTTCTTGACGTTGAGTCCCAACTTGATGATATCTATCAAGAAATAACATATCTATTTCAATGCTCTTTGGTATAGATTAAACAATTGGGCCCTATTAACCAAGATTCAAACGTTGCCACTTATTAGCAGCTCTTAGCAAATGCACCACTTGTCAGGGCCAAAAATGGGCCCAAAACTAGCTCTAGCTCTAGTTGGGCCTCCTATGCTCACCAAACCACCCTCATGGCCTCACGACTAGGAGCTTCTAGTGACTATATATAGGTCTAGGTAAATCTTGCCTTTATATCGATTTGTAGTCCAATAATCTTTCCCATTCCAACTCCAATAGAGGGAGTATCCAAATATTTAGGTGGCTAGCACCTCGTATCACATACACAAAGAGCTCCTCTCCCCTAGCAAATTGCTATGGCTCCTATAGCTCTCCTAGATCCCGAGGATTAGCCCTAGGATATGCTGTCTCAAATATGAAACACAAACATAACATTGTCCACTCCTTTAATTAAGAATTCCAAGAGATATTTCTATTTCCTCACTTAATCAATCCCCAAAGAAAACCATACTATCCTATAGCTCTCAGGGATCCTCATACTCTCATCGTTGGTCAATAGTATTAGCAATCACGTGCCATGTATCCAAGAGATTTTCTCTTAGTACCATCTTTAAATGTAAATGCAATGTACAATGCCATATAGTAATCAAAAAAATTAACCACAAATCAGTCACAACATGTCATATGGTAACATTCTTTCAATTATCTTCTTTCTAATGTATTGCTGCATTGCTTAAAAACAATACCCAACTAATCCATGATATTGTCCCTTTAAACTTAAATGACGCAAGTCCTATATATCATGATATGCATAGAAATCAAAATTTAATTGATACTTAACTTCTCACAACTCCTTTCCCCCTACCCTTTAGGTTTTGTAATCGTGCAATGGTTTAAGAGGGTATTTTATGTCATCTTTTCAATGTAGAAAGGTGGTAAACACACACTTTTACATAAACATAAAGGTAGACTAAGGCAAATCTCCATGACCTACCTTCACTATATTTCCACACATATGTACCTAGTTTATTGTAATTCTTTATGCATAAAAATTATTTTTTCAATCATAAAATTCATTTAATCTTTTTAATTATTTATTTTAATATTAATTTGTATTTTTTTCTAACTCTTAAATTTATGAAGCTTATGTGGATTGTGATTCACCATTATATTCAATAATACTCCATAGGAATACCATTTAACCTATAAATTTCCATATCACATTATTATTAAAAATCTCGCATTGTGGGTTTTATAATTTTGATTTCCATTACGTAAATTGCTAGAAATTACTAATTATTGTATTATTTCAAACATATTTAAGCATATTCTACCATTTTCAATCATTTTTCATAGCAAGAATGAAAGATTCATCATAAAAAATCAATAAAAGATGCTTACGCTATAATCCGTATATGCACGCAAGGTATTTTAAAAAAGGGAAGCTGTTGACACTCTTCTACAACCGTTGACATCTCCTTTGCACTTTCTTAACAAACTTCTCACATGTTGTCATGAACCGACACTCATTCCCCCTCATCTTCTCAGCCCATATGAACCACGTTTATGGTAAGAGAGAAAGAGGAGAGAGAAAGATTGAAATATGACCTTTTCATTCGATGTGTCAAATCTCACACGATCTAGAGCAATTGGGCGTGAATAATTACAGCATCTTAGTCCTAGGATACGGGAGGATGATTTGAACATTTACAAAAATCTATTTTTTGAGGAATTGAGGGATCATTGAAAAAATAGCACCCCCTCTCATTGAGTTCTAAGCTTAATTAACAAGTAAGTGCAAAAAAACTAGTTTAAGCCTCTTATATTTGCACTGTACGAAAGTGATTTTGGCCTAAACAAAGAGGGAAATGACCTCAAATTCACAATTCAACTAGATGGGTAGCTTTTTGGCATTAAAATCTATCGTCTTGGCCTTCATCATTTGCTTCTTGACTTCCAAATCTAATAGCTACTTCATAACACCAAACCTTGCGCCCATTAAATGGGGATCAAACGAACTCCGATCAATAAACAAATACTTACTTTGGATCCCCAATATCGAAATGCATCTGGAAAAACTCTAGCTCCTTGATCTATGATCATTTCATTTTTTTGCCAAAAATGCCCTTTTTGCTACTCTCGAACCACTTTTGCACTTTAAAGTTAGCTCTCAAGTAATCAAAAGTATCAAAATCTTCAGTTTCACCATACCCATTTTCTTCTATATGAACTAGATGATTCTCATACGCATTGTCCTCTTCATTATGCTCTCTTGGTTCATCTTCTTGCTAATCATCTTAGTCATCTTCTCATACTTCATCTTGCTCTTCATCATTGTCCTCTTGTTAACAAATTTTTGGAAGGATTAAAAAATGAAGAAAGGGAAGAATGCATTGGGAAATTCAAGCACAAAATTTTGGAGATTATATCAATTTGTTAAAGTTTTGTATTAATTTTATTGAGAATTGGGCTCTTCTCTTGTGCAAATTGTCAACTATAGCATAGGAAAATGGATTAAGAATGCGGAAGAGGGAGAAGAATAGTCAAATGGCCAAAAGGATAGGTAGGATACCCAAGGAATAGACCTCATTTATAAAAGTGGTGAGTTTGAATAGAAATGGTTATTCTTGTGTATACAAACTTTGCTCCTCTAGTCTATTGCTCCAAGTCTTGAGAGAGAGTATGTGTGAGAGTGTGAGATTGAGGGAGAGAGTGAGTGAGTGAGAGGTGAGGGACCAAGAGAGTGAAACCTTTAGCCTCCTCTCTAGTACTCTCTCATGCTTACCATGCCTTCTCTTACATGACGATGGCCGTAGAGGGTTGAGGGGCAATGGAGTACTCACTTGAATCATGAAGCTAATGGTTGCAACCTTCTTGATAAGAGGTACATGACTCGATGCTCAATGGAATAGTTTGTTCTAAATCTACGTGCAAGTGACTAGGTGAGAGCTAGTTTATGATACGTGTGTTCAAGATCTTGAATGAATAAGAGCATGCCTAATGGACTCGACATGTTAAGCATGTAGCGCAGCATTTTGGTTCCCTTGTTGGGACAAGGGCACGTGGACTGCACATTACTCGTATGGTTTTTCCACAGAATAGGAGGGTGCTAGCCGCATCAACTCTAAAGTGCACATGAAAATTAGTCAATGAATTTGATTGCATTTTTGTTGTTATGATTTTGACATTAGCATCATATGTTGATTATGGATTTGACAAGTTGACTTTTCATTGTCTAGTATAAGACATGTTAAAACATACACATTTCTTGCAATTCTTTCCACTTTTAATTCTAGGACCTACTACCAATAACACCCTAAGAGTGTTACACAAAAGGGAATTTCCACTAACGGGTTTTGCATGTACAATGATAGCTCTCATCTTGTAGTGTAATCAAGGGCAAAAGAATTAAAATTGGGGGCCTCATATGTAAGAGAACGCACATCAAGAGAGAAGAAAGCCATAGGTATGCTTGTGCATGTGTGGAAACGTGTGTGTTATGTGTGAGTATGCATAGGGTATGAAGGGGGGACTTTGAAATTTTATTAGAGAAAAAAAACAAGCAATTAGATATCAAGATAGTAGCAAGGACCTTGCCCTAGGTGATGCTGCAAGTGCACAAATGACATGGCATCTCAAAGGGGGCTTAGCATGGGGGATGATCTAAATGAATGTTTGCTCTACTTGCCAACAATGGAGAGGTCCTAACCCTAACCTCTTGAAGCCTCTGAGGTTGCATTACACACGAGGCCCTCCCCTTCTTCTCCTTCTTCATCTCCTTGTGAAGCATCCTATCACCATCCTTATCATGTTCATCACTGCAGTCATCATTGTTATCGGCAATACATCATCATCACGCTCTTTTGTAACATCACTATCCCATTTTCTCTATCAATATATCTACCTCTTCACACACAATTATCCATAGCATTGTGCCTTCATCAACACCACCAATGTCACTGTGACTTCCTTCTGCAAGAGAAGTCCTACACTGTAGGTTGTGTGGTGAGAGAGAAGAAGAGAAAGAAAAGCCCAGAGCTACCAACAAAGATGAAGAGCTCATCGAGAAAGGGGAAAGAGCCACCTTGAGAAGGGAGAAGAGCCACCATCGAACGAGGAGAAGCAGCCCATAACCACCGCAAATAAGAGAAGCACCACCAAAGGATGCAATTACAACCCAGCAAAAGCGGCATGTATGGTTTTTAACCTCTTGCATATGAATACATTAGTGATATTGTAATACTTCCGCCACAAAATATTAATCCAAGACCCCGCACATCTCGTGCAAAAGCAATGCATAGTAATCTCCCACAACGGAATAATGTTGGTGGTTAAGTACTCACTCCGCGTGCATCATCAAATTCTAGTCCGCATTGCGCACAAGAGACCGTGGCTTGAAAATTGCAAGCCCACACACGAACATCCTTCACGAGAAAAAGACAAGTGGATAATGGTTAAAATTATGGCAAATTCTTTTATTATTAACCTCCTCCCCTCAGTCGATGCATGGCGGGGAGAGGGAGTGTAAGAAGGACCTTGAGTTATGTGTTTGATAAGCATGGGGGGAGGAGGCATGCAAGTAAGCCATGTGAGTGGCTATCACCTCCCCCTCTACCTATAAGGCCTCCTCCCTGGAGCTTGGGAGAAAGGGAAGAGAGGGAGAGAGGCTATCGAGCTACCCGCCATTGCCGCCGTGCTACTCGCATGCCGCCATCTACTGTCGCTGCTGTGCCACGCAACCGCCATTGTCCTCACCCCCCCCCCCCCCCCCCCATCATCATTATCATCACCATCCTTGTCATCGGTGTCCTCATCCTCCCAATTATCTTCTTCTATCTCCACATGAGCTTCTGTTCAGAAGCTTCTTTGAAAGCTCCCACTAAAGGCTTCCTTAAACCTTGTTTACGTGTGCTCTCCCCGGTTTCAAAAACCAGACTCGTAAGCCCCAATTTCTGCGTGAGGAAAGAAGTATCGGCCTAATAGGCAGTTTTGGAGATTGAGAATAAGGGCAATGAGAATTCGCGGAGTCCAAGTCCACTACATCATCGATGGCTCCAAAGCTAAAGACGCGAGGCACACACGCGGGAGCCTCCAACTTGAGATCATGCGTGGACAACGCTGCGAGTCCTCATGCCCAGGTTCCAATTGTACTCCCGCATGAAAGGGATATGTTAAGCATGATGGTTTTTTAGGAAAATTTAAATGCATTTATCCATTCGTTTTACAAAGTTTAGTGCATGTCGATTAAATTGAAATTGCTCGTACTCCCGTCAACAAGGGTAGTTGAAATTCTCTTGAATGATAATGCATAAATTAGAAGAGGATATCGTGCTAAGAAGGATAGAGCTTATGTCGCATGTTGCACTTATGAGTTAAATTCATGGAAGTGATTCATATAGAGGATAATCTTAGATGCCATTGAATGTTGTCCAAAGATTCACAATGCATGGAAAGGAAACTATGAACTTTGCCAGTTGCATGCGAGGGTGCTTGCATTTTAAGTAGGGTTAAGTGCTAAAGGGGGAATAAATTAAATGTCAGACCCATGGCATTCGCTCATGCATGGACTTCTTTTATCGAATTTGTATTTAGAAAAGGATGCATTTCATATGAAAGCTTGAATTCAATGCATTTAGCGAAGGGTTATGAGCATAGTTCTTGATTAAATTCAACATAGGTTTTTATACGAGTTAGCCCTAAATTGTCAATCATTATATTTTAGGCAAGAAAAAGAACTGGACATTGTACATTTTATAGTGGCTTAGAAGGAAAAAGTCAATGAATCGCATATTTGCATGGAATGTTATGTCTTGCAACTATTTACACATTTTAGGAAAAATATTAGCGTCTCTAAGAAAAGATCACCTCTTGTCGTAAGACAATTAGATCAATTTAGGTAAATCACTTGTGATAGCATAATCCACATGGGATTCATAAAAGCATAAATAGTTAGTACGACAAACTCCTCAAAGTGCTAGGTAGGGTTTGGTTACTTTAAAAATTCTACCTAGTATCGCACTTGGGATACCAAGTCAAGACTTTTGATCCCAAAGGTCCTACCCACATTCACGGAATGTTAGGGTTAGTTAGACGCCCATGCAAGAACGATCTAGGGTCATTACCCTAAGGATCAATTAGCCAAATACTAGACTTCCATATAGATTTAGGAACCCTAGGGCCAAAGCGTCATCGGCCTAGCAAGGTTAGGGTTGGGTTGGGTCAAGAAGACTCCCAAACCCTACATCTTGACCAAACATACTTCTTGACCAAGGAACACCGTTTGATGGAAGAAATGATCCCCACAAGATAGGTGTGACACTTTTCTCATGCAACAAGTTGCAACGTTGCATGATTTTGTGTTAAATCACAAAATAGTATTGCCACTCCTTAGAAAAAGGTTGGTGAGATCTACGTACAAGTTGAAATTTGCAAGAGGATGTGTAGACATCCTGCTACATCACCCTTCTTTGAGGCTGATTTTCCAAGTTAGGGTATTTATGAATTACCTAGCAAGCAATTGACCAATCAAGTTAGGGCGACAAGGTTGCCCAGGATTTACTGTCTTAGTTTAAGGAACCTAAGGTGTTTGTTAATTTGGGTTAACAAGGTAGGGTATAAACCCTAACCCAAGGATTAAAAAAATAAAAAAACAACAAAACCCTTGGGGATCTTGCCAAGTCGCAATTGATCCCAGATCCAATGTTGGATGCATTCGGAGAGAAGGAATTCACACCTTAGCAATTGGCCAAACAAACAACCACTTGATTGGTTGTGTTTGTATAGTTAGGAGCACTATTTGTACTTCTTTGCTCAAGGAACTAAAGTTGGAAAAATAATTAATGCTTCAAGTTGAAGGCCTGGAGGGAGAGGCGGCATCAATTACCCCCGACTATCTGCCTCACCCTAATCAAGGGGGTTGTTAGCCGCGCCGTGTATGTGGACCGAACCCATTGTGAGAGGTCTCTCCGTGGGTGTTACTTGGAGTAGGAGGACACTTTGGTGCCAGGGGGCTCTGGCCCATAAATCCCTTGCCTCCGGGTCTTCCACAAGAGGCCGACGTGACTCGAGATGGGATCTCGAGGCCCGCATACTAGTCTACAGGCGAAAACTTGGAATAGCGATCCTTGAGGATTGCTAGAATTGCCTTCGGGGAATTGCCTTCAGGCAGATTATGGATTAGCCTTCGGGCTGGATTATATGATGTATTCAAAAGACTGATAAATAAGATCAATTGTTGAAAAGGAACTTGTTTGACATTGTTTTTCTATGTCCGTGCTTAAGCTACGTGAAGGAATCAGTGATTAATTGGCTAATTAGGGAAGATGTTTTTACTTGTCAAACTAAATGTGATAGGTAATTAGACAACTAAAGAAACCTCGAGGAAAGTGCGGTGGATGAGAGCATGGGTCCGTCCTACAGAAGGGTGGTCCCGATTGGCTGGGAACTTTTCTCAACGTAATTGACAGCAAGGTAACGATGACCTAGAATCTAGAAAGCTAGAGTCCCGATTTATACTATTTTAGGGGAACGGAATGGGACTATGCCTTATGGGTAGAGAGATCGAGCTTCGCATCCCTCTCGTTTCCCATTCTCCTTGAACCAAGTGCAGTATGAATCCACTGACGTTTCTGCGTAAAATAGTTCGACGCTAGTTACCTCTGAGGAACTTGACCATTAGGGAAACCCTGATTCAGGTCGATCCTAAGTGGAAATGGCCGAAATGCTTCCGCTTCATGGTAGACTCGGGAAGACCTAGATCGCAAACCCCATAACATTCCATGGGAGTGCCGGGCGGTGCTTTCTGGACTCTCTTCTCGATGGGCCTCTAAGACATGTCCTACTAGTAGATAGGTGGACACGTTACAGTTGGTATTAGAGCGAACCAACGAGATCTAATAATTATAAGGAAACTTAATGAGGTGAAGTAGAGCAAATGTTGCTGTTAAGAACATTTCCTTACTTACGGACGTTGGCCTACAGAGTCGCGACACATGGAACAAATTCTTGGTGTTCCAGGTCATGTTTATGACTGCGATGCATGCTTCAACTTATCGATGGAGGCTCGATATGATGAATATCCTAGACCGCGTCTGCAATCCTTCACCCTTGTACGTGGAATGAAGATGGATGAGCGATTCATGAATTTATTACATAGCTGCCCACCGACTTGTGTACCTTCGGACCAACTTGAAGAGAATCACGTGGATGGAGGACTTAAAGATCGTGAAGCTGTTCATCTTTGTTGAGGCTCACGCAAATGCAACCCTACATGTCGGCGGTCGAAAGGTCAAGCAAAACATGAATGTGTATGAGGAAGTGACTCGAATAATCCCTGCTGATAGAATCAAGGTATTGGGACGTTATGAAAAGAACGGGTATCAAAGGAAAGGATACCCTAATCTTCCTATGACCTATCGATTCTTGAAAATCCATGATCCCAATCCATATTGTTACTCAATTCCTATAGCTGAATGTAACACAATCTTATTCTCCCCGAATTAATGTATCAGCTTGTTCCCTTTTCACAAAAATAATTGTACTCGAAAGGGCTATGCCCATATGAATGAGATATACTTTTTTCATCAATGACTTTCTTGGCTATAAGTGTTGGTAAAGAAGTTAAGTGATTAGGTCACTTGGCTAAAAGCTGAACTGGGCATGTAATGTAATGTAATGTGGAAAGTCGACTTCGGTCAGATTCAAGGTTATGAACCTAGGTATCCATGAGTGTTTGCTCGGAATGGATTGGCTTAAACCTAATGATGCCCACATTCACAGTGGAAAGGGCCAAGTCTCCTTCTGAAATTCTAAAGGAGAACTGGTCACAACTCAAGGAGAGGCTGGTAGGCCAAAAATTCAACTGGCCAAAGCATCTTGGATAATAAAAGGAGTTAGAAAAGGGCTACATGTCTATTTGATTAAGCTTAATAAGCTAGATCAGAATCAGGAGTCTAGTGAAGAATCTTCATGGCTAAAGGAATACGCAGACGTATTTCCTGAAGAGCTGACAGAACTTCCTCCTCAAAGTGAAGTCGATCACGAAATCAAGCTAGCGCCAGGAGTTGCGCCAATTACAAAGAGACCGTATAAATGTCCATCCCAGAAGCGATTGAGCTGTAGCACCAGGAGCTGCACCAATTGCAAAGAGACCATATAGAATGTCCATCCCGGAAGCTATTGAGCTGAAGGAGCAACTCAAGAAACTGCTATATCAAGGCTACATCTGTCCTAGCAGTTCACCATGGGGAGCTCCAATGCTGTTCCAGAAGAAGAAAGATGGAACGCTTCGGCTATGCATTGACTACAGAGGGTTGAATCAATTGACCATTAAGAACAATTACCCCATTTCAAGAATAGTTGAACTTCTTGACCGTCTTCAAGGTGCAAATATCTTCTCCAAGATTGATCTCAGGTCTGGATATTATTAGATAAGGATCAAGGAAGAGGATATCCCAAAAACAGCATTCAGCACAAGATATGGACACTTTGAGTTCCTGTTCATGTCATTCGGGCTAACAAATGCACCTGCTACCTTCAACAAGTTAATGTAGGATATCTTTAGGCCCTATCTTGATGACTTCGTACTCATCTTATTTGATGATACCCTAGTCTACTCCAAACAGGAAGAAGATCATGAACCCTAGCTTCGCATTGTTCTTGAAACAATGAGGGCACACAAGCTTTATGCCAAAAAGAAGAAGTGTGCATTTTTCAAGCAACAGATTGAATATCTGGGATTCATTGTATCAACGGAAGGAATTTTGGTAGATCCGTCAGAGATGTTCTGGAGTGTCCAACACCAATAATTGTCAAAGAAATACGTAGTTTTCTTGGATTGACATGATGGTACAGGGTCTTTATAAAAAACTATGCTTTGATTGTAGAGCCATCGACCGATCTGAAGAAGCAAGCATCAATTGTATGGTCACCCACTGAGTAGTCCAGCTTTGATAAATTAAAGCAAAACTTGGTATCAATACCCATCCTGAAACTTCCAGACCTTAGTAAGGAGTTTTAAGTAATAACTGATGCTAGCACATTTGCCTTAGGATGTGTGCTCATGCAAGAAGGTCATCCTGTAGCATACTCTTCAAGGAAACTGAAGAGCCATGAAAGGAATTATGCTACCCACGATCTGGAGCTGTTAGTTGTCATCCATGCTCTCAAGCTTTGGAGACACTACTTACTGGGTAACAAGTTTACCCTAGTGACGGATCATAAAAGTCTCAAATGGATCTTTATCTAGAATGAGCTCAATATGAGGCAATGTCGATGGATTGAAGTACTGGAGGAATATGATTATTGAAATAAAAAACCGGCTTGGAAAGGAGAATGTAGTTGCCGATGCACTCAGTCGCAAGGCATTTTTGAATTCTTTGATTTTACAAGATCCATCAACAGCTAGATCTCTATCCACAAAGGTATCCATGCCAAAAAACCCAATTCTTGAGCTAGCTAAAGAAGAGGCATGGCATGACCCAACCTATCAGAAATTGCTAAGGGAGATCCCTATCAAGGATCGAGACTCGAAGCTACAAACAAAGTATCAAGAATTCTCTATCAATAGTGGACTTGTCTACTACAGAACGAGATTATGTATATCGGCAAGCCAATCACTCAAGCAGAAGATACTTTGGGAAGCTCATGACTCCCCTTTCTCAGGACATCCTGGCTATGCCTAGACCCTCAATGCAGTCAAAAAGAGCTATTATTGGGAGAGGCTTAAAGGTGACATTCTCAAATATGACATGGAATGTTTGTCTTGTCAACGCATTAAGGCCGAACATGTCAAAATGCCGGGGAAGTTGCAACCACTTGACATTCCCCAAATGAAATGGGAATTCATGAGTATGGACTTTTTTGTTGGCCTACCCCAAGTTCAGGGAGGATACAACTCCATTATGGTCGTGGTAGATATGCTTACCAAGGTTGCACATCTTATTCCTGTTAAGACAAACTATAAAGCCTCTGACATTGCAAGGTTATTCATCAAGGAGATATTCAAACTGTATGGGTTACCTAGAAGAATCATTAGTGATCGTGACTCTCTCTTCACATCACATTTTTGGAGGGCTATCTTCAAGGCCATTGGGACTCAACTCTGTTTCAGTACAGCTTACCATCCCCAAACCGATGGGGTCAAATGGAGCGAGTCAACCAAGTTATTGAGGATATGCTAAGGGCTCATTGTTGTCGCGAACCCAAAAAGTGGATTCAATGCTTGCCACTGGTTGAGTTTGCCTACAATGATTCCTACCAACAAAGCATTCAGATGACCCCTTTTCAAGCATTGTATGGGCACGATTGCCGAAGTCCCTTAAGCTTTTCGGATCCAACCTTAAGGGTTGAAGCCTCAAAGCATATGCTGGAAGATATGGATGACCAAATCAAGTCAATAAGATAGGACATCCAAGCCACCAAGGATAAACAAAAGGCTTACGCAGACCTAAAACGTCAAGACAGATCCTTCGTTGAAGGGGACATGGTCTTCATTCATGTATGCCCAAAGAAGAGTTTCCTATCCTTGGGTGAATGCAAAAAGGTAAGTCCAAGGTATTGTGGACCCTACAAGATTGTCAAGTGCCTAGGGCCTAATGGTTACAAACTTCAATTCCCTGAGAGCCTAAAAGTTCATAATGTATTCCATATCAGTCTACTGAAAAAGTATGTGCCTAACCCTAGTCATGTACTTGATGATCAACAAGTTGTAATGCCTAGCCGAGGAGTCCTTGAGCTATAGCTTTATAGGATCTTAGATGTTAGGGAGAGGCATTTGAGATCCAGAACCATGAGAGAATACCTTGTCCAATGGAAAGATTATCCCGAAGAGGATGCTACCTGGATGGATGAAGGTACTCTCAACCAACAATACCCCCAGCTCTTCTCGAGATAAGGACATCTCGATTCCTCTAAGGGGGAGAGAATGTAATACTTCCGCCACAAAATATTAATCCAAGACATCGCACATCTCGCGCAAAAGCAGTGCATAGTAATCTCCCGCAACGGAATAATGTTGGTGGTTAAGTACTCACTCCGCGTGCATTATCAAATTCTAGCCTGCATTGCGCACAAGAGACCGTGGCTTGAAAATCGCAAGCCCACACACGAACACCCTTCACGGGAAAAAGACAAGTGGATAATGGTTAAAATTATGGCAAATTTTTTTATTATTAACCCCCTCCCCTCAGCCACATGAGTGGCTATCTCCCCCCTCCTACCTATAAGACCTCCCCCCCTGGAGCTTGGGAGAAAGGGAAAAGAGGGAGAGAGGCTGCCGAGTTGCCCGCCATCACCACCGTGCTCTCCCTAGTTTCAAAAACCGGACTCATAAGCCCCAATTTCTATGCGAGGAAAGAAGTATCGGCCTAATAGGCACTTTTCGAGATCGAGAATAAGGGCAAGGAGAATTCGCGGAGTCCAAGTCCACTACATCATCGATGGCTCCAAAGCTAAAAATGCGAGGCGCACATGCGGGAGCCTCCAACCCGAGTTCACGTGTGGACAACGCTGCAAGTCCTCATGCCCAGGTTCCGACTGTATTCTCACATGAAAGGGATACGTTAAGCATGATGGTTTTTTAGGAAAATTTAAATGCATTTATCCATTCGTTTTACAAAGTTTAGTGCATGTCGATTAAATTGAAATTGCTCATACTCCCATCAATAAGGGTAGTTGAAATTCTCTTGAATGATAATGCATAAATTAGAAGAGGATATCGTGCTAAGAAGGATAGAGCTTATGTTGCATGTTGCACTTATGAGTTAAATTCATGGACATGATTCGTATAGAGGATAATCTTAGACGCCATTGAATGTTGTCCAAAGATTCACAATGCATGGAAAGGAAACTATGAACTTTGCCAGTTGCATGCGAGGATGCTTGCATTTTAAGTCGGGTTAAGTGCTAAAGGGGGGATAAATTAAATGTCAGACCCATGGCATTCGCTCATCATGGACTTCTTTTATCGAATTTGTATTTAGAAAAGGATGCATTTCGTATTAAAGCTTGAATTCAATGCATTTAGCGAAGGGTTATGAGCATAGTTCTTGATGAAATTCAACATATGTTTTTATACGAGTTAGCCCTAAATTGTCAATCATTATAGTTTAGGCAAGAAAAATAACTGAACATTGTACATCTTATAGTGGCTTAGAAGGAAAAAGTCAATGAATCGCATATTTGCATGGAATGTTATGTCTTGCAACTATTTACACCTTTTAGGAAAAATATTAGCGTCTCTAAGAAAAGATCACCTCTTGTTGCAAGACAATTAGATCAATTTAGGTAAATCGCTTGTGATGGCATAATCCACATGGGATTCATAAAAGCATAAATAGTTAGTACGACAAACTCCTCAAAGTGCTAGGTAGGGTTTGGTTACTTTAAAAATTCTGCCTAGTATCACACTTGGGATACCAAGTCAAGACTTTTGATCCCAAAGGTCCTACCCACATTCACGGAATGTTAGGGTTAGTTAGATGCCCATGCAAGAACGATCTAGGGTCATTACCCTGAGGATCAATTAGCCAAATACTAGACTTCCGTATAGATTTAGGAACCCTAGGGCCAAAGCGTCATCGGCCTAGCAGGGTTAGGGTTGGGTTGGGTCAAGAAGACTCCCAAACCCTACATCTTGACCAAACGTACTTCTTGACCAAGAAACACTGTTTGATGGAAGAAATGATCCCCACAAGATAGGTGTGACACTTTTCTCATGCAACAAGTTGCAACGTTGCATGATTTTGTGTTAAATCACAAAATAGTATTGCCACTCCTTAGAACAAGGTTGGCGAGATCTACGTACAAGTCTAATTTGAAAGAGGATGCATAGACATCCTGCTACATCACCCTTGTTTGAGTCTGATTTGGCAAGTTAGGGTAATTATGAATTATCTAGCAAGCAATTGACCAATAAAGTTAGGGCAACAAGGTTGCCTAGGATTTACTATCTTTGTTTAAGGAACCTAAGGTGTTTGTTAATTTGGGTTAATAGGGTATAAACCCTAACCCAAGGATAAAAGGGTAAACAAACAACAAAACCCTTAGCGATCTTGCCAAGTCGCAATTGATCCCGGATCCAATGCTGGATGCATTCGGAGAGAAGGAATTCACACCTTAGAAGTTGGCCAAACAAACAACCACTGGATTGATTGTGTTTGTATAGTTAGGAGCACTATTTGTACTTCCTTGCTCAAGGAACTAAAGTTGGAAAAATAATTAATGCTTCAAGTTGAAGGCCTGCAGGGAGAGGCAGCATCAGTTACCCCCGACTGTCTGCCTGACCCTAACCAAGGGGGTTGTTAGCCACGCCGTGTATGTGGACCGAACCCACTATGAGAGGTCTCTCCGTGGATGCTACTTGGAGCAGGAGGACACTTGGGTGCCAGGGGGCTCTGGCCCATAAATCCCTTGCCTCCGGGTCCTGCACAAGAGGCCGACGTGATTCGAGATGGGATCTTGAGGCCCGCATACTAGTCTATGGGCGAAAACTTGGAATAGCGATCCCTGAGGATTGCTAGAATTGTCTTCGGGTGCCTACGTGCGGATTATGGATTAGCCTTTTGGTTGGATTATGTGATCTATTCCGAAGACTGATAAATAAGATCAATTGTTGAAAAGGAACTTGTTTGACATTGTTTTTCTATGTCAATGCTTAAGTTACGTGAAGGAACCGGTGATTAATTGGCTAATTAAGGAAGCTGTTTTTACTTGTCAAACTAAATGTGATAGGTAATTAGACAACTAAAGCAACCCTGAGGAAAGTGCGGTGGATGCGACCATGGGTCCGTCCTACGGAAAAGTGGTCTCGGTTGGCCGAGAACTTTTCTCAACGGAATTGACAGCAAGGTAACAATGACCTAGAATCTAGGAAGCTAGAGTCCTGATTTATAATGTTTTAGGGGAACGGAATGGGACTATGACTTATGGGTAGAGAGATCGAGCTTCGCGTCCCTCTCATTTCCCATTCTCCTTGAACTAAGTGCAGTATGAATCCGCTGAAGTTTCTGCGTAAAGTAGTCGTAGTTACCTCCGAGGAACTTGACCATTAGGGAAACCCTGATTCAGGTCGATCTTAAGTGGGAACGGTCGGAATGCTTCCACTTTGTGGCAAACTCAAGAAGACCTAGATCGCAAACTCCGTAACATTCCATGGGAGTGTCGAGCGGCGCTTTCTGGACTCTCTTCCCGATGGGTTGCTAAGACGTGTTCTACTAGTGGAGAGGTGGACACGTTACAAATATTGAGCCTATGTGTATTACAAATACCTTTCTGTGACTCTCATCCCTCTTGGTGGAGTGAGTGCTTAATCACAAAGCAAGTGTATCACATGTAACAACCTAGGCACTCATGTGGCATTAATAATTGCATGTGTGAAGAAAAACCTTAGTGCATGTATTAGTAATTGATCCGGGTCTTTTACAACCCGGATTATTACCACAAAATTTGGCCAAAGCCCCTATCAAGAGCTTACCATATCACTTTGGGTTTACTCTTCAAGCACTAGGTATGCTACATTGCTTCTCGATTATGATAACTCTAGCAAATGGGGGGAACAAGTTCTTAGAAGGCATGTCAATGTAAAGGGTAAAAGGGATGGTTATCTTAGTGAAGATGAAAATGGATTACACCTAGGAGTTGAGTGAATGCATAGATTTTTCAAAGGACTAGCCTCCAACTACACATGAGCCCCGTCTGCATCACTAAGATTTGGAATCTATCACCATCATTAGAGGACACCTCACCCTAGCACACAAGTCAATATCCACATCATGGTGTCATTTGGATCTTGCACAAAAGCTTACAAGCATGGACCCCTTTTGTCACATGCTTATATGTATTTATATACATATGGGGGACTAAAGTCAAAGCAACTTTTAGAAGTCATTTTTTATAATCTCAATAACTCCCAAGAAAAAGTGAATTTCAAGAAAACTCTCATGATGCCCGATCGGTTTCGACCTGGTCTACAAAGTTGCAGAATAAACTTTTTTCAAATTCCTCACGGATTTGAAGTTACGAAGGCGCAGACTGCTGGCTACATGCAATTTTCTTCTCTCTTTCACCACACCAACTTTCCACTCTATCCTTCTTGTAAATATATTATAATAATGTGCTTTGGGCACCCACCTCTTGTAATCTAGCTCCATTTCTCTATGTTGTCTACCACCACCCTTGGCTTCTTGCATGATGACCAAGGTGGGGACTTGTCCCATTCACTATGCTCCATATTTTCAAAGATGCCATACATCATCTAGGATTATGTTAATCAAGAAGATTAGCTTAATCTAATCCCTCATGGAGGCTATATAAAGAGCCCATGGAGAATGAAGAAGGGGAGGAGGAAGGACAATGACAAGCCCATGAGAGCACTCTAGAATACCCTCATCTCTTTGAGGTGAGCTATGAGTGAGTTCTTTTATTATGTAGCATAATGGCAAGCTTCCTCCACCTCTTCTTCTATTATCTCCCTCTCCTCTCATCTTCTCATTCCATGTAGCATAATGGCAAGCTTCTTCTACCTCTTCTCCTCTTATCTCCCTCTCCTCTCATCTATCTCTCTCTTATATTCCAATATGGTGTCTAGTACATATATTCTCTCTTGTAAATTTGTGTCTCAATTTTCTTGATTCTCTTTGAGAAAGTGGATGTCCTAGCCCATCCTCCCTTTGGCTAGGTGGTGCCCCTCTTTAGTTCTCTTAGTGAGGATTGGAGGTTGGATGGGTAAGAGGCAACCCGTTCATCATTTCAGCCCTCAGTAATAAAGGCTCAACACTTGCATCTTCTTGGTCTATGCAATGATTGTTGCACACACCTAGGTACAAACAAAAAAGGAGTTGAATTTTTTTAATTACTTTTGAATTATCTTGTTGACAAAATAGTATTCTTCTTTGTTACACTATGTGCATTCGCTTAACTTGCACACATGTGTGCAGTTGTGCAAGCATAAGGCTCCCCCTTGCACACTCCGCCATCCAACATATTGGGTGTGAGAATCGGCAAGAGTGGCAAGGCTATCGCTACACCATGGACTTGGAACCAAATGGCCAGTGTGATGATGGTACGATCTTGAGTTCAATTGAATCTATGAAGCTCAAGTGTGCATCTTATCAATTATGGGCGCAATTGATTTTCTTTGTATTCATCTTATCATTTATAAATACAATTTATTCTCCTAATAAAATTTTAAATTGGACATCCCATTATGATTCTCACTACACAAGCACACTATATGTACACTTGATGCCTCCAACAGGAGTCTCATCTCCCCCTCCACAACACAAGTCCCAACCGTGAAGGATGGAATGCTAGTGGGAAGTGAGGTAAGGAGAGGGACAACCTCTATGTGGCATTGTGTGTGAAGATGATTGCACATAGTATATCCACATCACACATCACCATACATAAGTGCGTTCACCTCATATACCATGGTCTTATAAATCTTATTGATCTAGTCAACCAAGAGACTCCAAAGACAACAATCGACATGATGGATAGGTTAGGAAACTCAAGAGGAAGTTTGGATGACTTCCAAGCCACAATTTGTAGCTTCTAACGGGCCATGAGCTTCAGTGTATCTAATATGACTCCTAAACTCTATAATAGAAATTAGACCAATTGAGGAGGGAATGACAAATTGCCCCCTTAGTGGACCTCAATAATGACACCAAGAAATAGCTTACCAACATGCAAACAAAAATGGATAACATTTGCAAAATGTTTTTTAATGCAAGAGCAATTGGCTATTCATAAAACTCACTCTCTGATCTTGTTCAACCTCGACTGCTTGACCAAACCAATATCTTCAAGAAGAAATGCACATTGTACAAACCATTCTTACTTAGATGGAGTTCAACCCAAAAAGTTCAATCTAAAATTTTGCTAGTGGCCAAACACTTAGATAAGTATAGGGTGGATGATGTTCTACACAACTTCTTAGAGAAAATCGAGTAAATCTATGAAGTGAATAACCTCACAAAGGATGCAAAGCGGGCACAACCTTCGGGCTTTACCTAGGTGAGAAAGGATGCACTTGGTTCACTAGCTTGGATGCCACAAAGAAGACCTCCCTTGTGCCATTAAAGGACTTGTTCATCAAGCACTTCACTAAAGTAGGCTATGGGGACAATCTTATCGTCCATATTTGAATAGAAAGACAAAGAGAGCATAAGGGCCTATGTCTTTAAAGTCAAAAGCATGTTCAACTAAATACCACTTGCTATGAGACCTATACCTAAGGCAATCAATCACAAAAGCCTTCATCAAGGTTATCCGCCAATGAAAGGAAATACAAGGTGTCGAGACTAAAAATGGGCATGACAGTAACTCTAGGGCTCTAGCTGAGAGCCTCCTAACCTCACCTAAACAACCCCATGGCCTCAGAGACTAGGAGCCTATAGACACTATGAACTGATTTAACCAAAGAGTGTGTTTGTAGATACTATTTTTGAAGCATAGTCCAATGTATCACCCTTCTTGACTCCAAGCAATTGGAGTACCCAAACATAATGGTGTCTAGCACCTTGTAACACAAATGAAGGGAGCACCCGCCAGCTCATTGTTGTGGCTACACTACAGCTCTAATGCTAGTTCTTGGTTTATGCAAGCTCTACATGTTTGAAAATAAAAAAGATAAATAATAAAAAATAAGATAAATGATAAAAAATCAAGAAAAATGAAAAAAAAGATTTTTACGCTTGGAAAAATTACAAAAAATTATGAGTATATATGTGAATGTATGGTGGGGCTAGGGCATGAGGTTTAGCATTAGTGTATCCCCATTATTTATTTTATACTATATATTTATCACTTTTTATATAAGAAAAACACATTAAAAACACTCTTTATACCTACCACCATAAGCAAAATTTTAAACAATAGGGGGAAGGGCTGTGAAAAGTTATGTATCATGTGGAATATTGATTTTATGCATACCTTAATGTATAGGATTTGTTTAGTTTAAGTCTTAAAAAAGGCAATAGCATGGATTATTTTGGTACAGCCTTAGCAATGATGCAATGCGCTAGAGTGAAATTATGAAAAAAATTGTTTGTGCACATCCACACTGTTTGATAGATAAGTCTACTTGTTTGTGCACTCTATGGCATTCACTTTGTATCTGCATTTTTTCACATGGTATTATGAAAATAATATCCCACATGCATAGCACTTGTTTTTGAGTGATTGACCTACATTGTTGAGTGTCAGGTTCTCTAAGCTATAGGACTAGTATTATCATTTCTTGGGGGATTGATGTGGTAAGGATTGAATTATTTCTTGGAATGTTTCATATTGGATGACTGGCTTTATGACATCGAAATCTATCAACGTGGCCTTGGTCACACACTTTTCAATCCTCAAATCTAATAGCCATTTCATAATGATATAACTTAAGATCATTAATTGGGGTCCAAATGACCTACGATTGACGAACAAAGACTTGCGTTGGATTCCTAATGTCGAAATGCATCTAGGAAAACTCTAGCTCCTTGATCTACAATCAATTCATTTTCCATGACAATTTGCTCTTTTATGCCTCCCGAACCACTTTTATGCTCTAAAAATGGCTTCAAATTTTAGCTCTCATTAGCAACCACGAGATAGGGCAACTCAGCTTGTCAAATCCACAAATTGATATGCATATAAAGAAACTATAAAGAGCATCAAGTTGCTACAAAGAGAATACACAATAAAACACCAACACAACTCTCACCCTATCCCTTGACAAAATCAAGGCATGAAGATCCAAAAGGTAATAATCTGAGAGAGATCTAGAGTCAATCAGCTAATAACCAACTACTCTAACACAAATTGACTAAAAAGAACTATCAAAGAAGTCATCCTAATTGGTGGTCTAACAATCTACCTACCTAACCTACGATAACTAGACCAAGAACTCCTACTAGATAAGGACTCCTATAGCCTAGTCTTTGATTTTCAGATACTTTTGATTTAGCTTTTTGTTAATATGACAAGATTTGATACTCAGGCATGTAAAAAGGAGGGAGCTAAGCATATTATGACCCAAGGAAAACAGGACATTGACCTCAAGTCTTGTCTCAATACCCAATAGCATACCAAGCTCTCACAAGGTGACACTAAATCCTTTTCTTTTGCTCACTTTTATTTTTTCTCCAACCATCCTTACTTATTTTTCTAGCTAAATGTCACCCCTAGGAAGACAAGGCATCAGTCCCGAGTCTCTGACTAATCCCTAGGAACCTACCAAGCTTTCCCAAGGCAATGAGCATTTGCTCTTGAAAATTTTCTTTCATTTCTTTTCTTTTTCTGTTGTTCAAGGGTTATAACTCCTTTTTACACATCTCTATAAACTATATTCTTTAAATATATTCATTATTTCTTCTCTTTCTTTTATTTAGCAGGCTTCTCAATCGGCCTCACAACTAATAGAAGCTATTAGAAATAGCTACCTAGTAGGCTAGAAAAATAAGGTCATTAAGGACTACTCTTAAAATAAACTCTTAGAGTGCCTACCAATGTCTTTATAGAAGATGGACAACTGCTCAAATATCCTCAAACACACATAACCTAATCTTGGGACTTCATACCTCAACTACTGGTCCCCCAAAAGAAGAAAATTTCTCACAAACACATATACATGTATACCACAAAAAGGGAAAGAACTTGAAAAGGAAGGACATCACCTAGAGTTGGCCACAAGAAGCTTCTGCACAATAAGAGGCTCACTCTAGGTACTCCATTGAACCTATTTGGTATAGTATTAAGATAAGAAAACATTAATTGCACCCGCACCAAAAAAATACATGGCCCTCTTGGCCTTATAAAAGCAAGTGCACTGCAAAAGAAATGGCCCTCTTGGCCTAATGAAAACATAACTATAAAGCACACCATACAACATCTTATGGTTTAAAATAAACCCTTAATCCCCACATAAATCATACCAAAATATAACACAAAACCAAGGGATGGTGGGCTGATTAGGTCCTATACTAAATGCATCAAATTATTAGCTAAGGTCCCTGTATAAATAGCAAGGGTTGTTTGCCAAATATGTCATTTAAAGATCCTATGTGTCCATGAAAGAATAGGAAGATGGTCAATTGGTACCTAACTCATCACCCATACTAACCATCGGCAACCATAAGAAGACATGCCAACTAGCAATCCCCATAGTAGTCCTAGGCTAATAAGATCGAGAGATTCTATTACCCTTTAGGGACACAATTGAGAAATACATCCTCAATAAAAGCATAATTTGCCAATGAATCTACGAAGCGATTCCATCAACGAGGAGCTAGCTGACAAGCCATTGTCTCAAACATCTCAAGTATATCCAAAGCTGCACAAGGATACATCCGTAGAGGATCCCTCACACTATAAGTCCCATTCAATTGATAGATCACTAACTACGAGTCGCCTTTCACTAATAAACGATGGATACCACCATGTTGAGCTATATTCAGCCCCATGATTAAGGCCTTGTATTCTACCATGTTATTAGTAAAAGTGGTGCCCAAATAAACTCCCATTTTCATAACAACTCTACGTCTAGGGTCTTTAATAATTATGCTGACACTTGCACGCTTAGCAAGCCCTCAAGAAGCTCCATCAAAATACAAAGTGTAGACCCATGCTTCATTGATAAGCCACACCATACTAATTAATCTACTCATACTTATGATAGTCAAAGTCGAGCTAAGAGAGAGGATGTATGATAGGTACAATCCCTCCTTCCCCGCCAAAATTAATAGGGACACTAGTAAAGAATTCTATGACAATGGTGGTTGTAGACCTTAACATCCCATGTAAAAGTTCCATCTTGCCACTAAGTAATATGATAACCCTTACTCCACTAGATCACTCAACCTTGGTGGTAACGATGCTCTAAATTAGGATGTTCAAGATAAGGAATGATTCTACCCATCCAATTGCCTTGGCACCTACTGCAAGCTTAAGCTAGATCCTAGAGGACCTGCAAAGGTACTAAGTCCAACGTCAATCCCTATACATAATAGGACTTCAACTTATCATAGTTTACATTATTCTTAAACTCTCTCCCTACAATGTGCTAAAAGGGTTATAGAGCCATTCTTTCCTAACCAAAGGATCTTATAAGGGCCATCCCATTTGGGTTCTAACTTGCCAGAAAATAACATGCATCGTGTATCATAATGTACCTACCTCTTGATGTAACAAAGCTTGCAATTGGATCTCATAAAGATGTGCTAGTGAGATCAACCTTTCCTGCAATGATTCCTCTTCACCTAGAGAATGGTTTAACACAAACCTTAGATGCTAACTCAATATCCAAGGGCAAGACATACTCCTCCCCATATACCAACTTAAATGGGGTGTGTCATTTTGCTCTCTCGAATATCATATTATAAGCCCAAATAGCCACATTAAGTTTCTTGTCCTAGTTGTGCTTATCCACATATACAATTTTGGATAAAATCCCTGTAAGCTACTTATTCGTACTCTCTACTTGCCCATTCACTTGGGGTTTATATGGGGTATTTTTATTATTTTTAATTTCCAAAGCTTCAATCAAGGCTTCTATAACCTTATTTAGAAAATGTGTCCCATGGTCGAACACTAATTTCCTAGGTGGACCAAAACAACAAACTATTTGTTTCATAATAAAGCAAGCTATTTTTTTGGCATCGTCCTTCATCATAACTTAAGCTTTAGATCATTTTGTAAAGCAGTCCATGGCCACAATGATACATTGGTTCCATGTATAGAGAAGGATGCATAGGTCATCTAACAAAATCAATGCCTC
Source organism: Lygodium microphyllum (assembly GCF_053477565.2). Lineage (NCBI taxonomy): Eukaryota > Viridiplantae > Streptophyta > Polypodiopsida > Schizaeales > Lygodiaceae > Lygodium > Lygodium microphyllum. The sequence goes on from NC_141160.1 coordinate 113,822,999, forward strand.
GCTTCTGAAAGGGAAAAGTCACAAGCATACGATCAAGCAACTACTTACAATTTTCCCAACATCGTGTCTCCGACATACATCACAATGCTTAACATACATAGAAGCATCGTGAAAAATCATCGGCCACCAATAGCTAGCACATAAAGCTTTGTAGGTGATAAATCATCCAACAAAACGGCCTCCACATGTTGAATCAGGCACTCTACAATACCCTGCAGTTTTGGTGGCTTGCTCCCAATCTTATTTCTCCAAATAGCTATAACGCAACCCCAAAAGGCTAGAAATTATGCTATCAAGGCTATTGAGAAGATTTTGTCAAGCATTGGTCTCCACCATGGGGGAAACACTATGATCGAGGAAGATTATCAAAGATCCCAAAATGGGAATATCTTTGCCAAGAAACCCTCAATATGTGGAGTTAAGGCTAGAAGGTTTTTGGACTTCCATGGGTGGGGGGGGGGGGGGGGGGGGGGGATTTATAGTGTAAGGGTGGGGTATTATTGGGGGGGCCAAAGAGATAGGGGGGGAGGGGGGTGTAAGGGCTTTGTAGCTATACCATGCCATTGCTACCAATTGCATCTATATAGGGAGTAGTAGTGACTCAAAGCCCTTCCTTGTTTCCACTCTACGTGTGATTCCCTATGCCCAGTGGTGAACCCTCTTATGTGCGGCGTCACGAGGGTGTAGTCCTGGGATGTGTCTATGTTGTCCCGCTTTTGGATTGAATAATACAAATAGAAAGCATGCAATATGGACATGTAAACATGTGTTAAAGGAATGCCTCGAATGGCTTGAAATTTTGGATATTTGGTAAACGAGAAAAAAGGAGTGTTTGAAATGATTAAGGTTGGTAAGTGAGTGATTGGGGATAGCAAGACCTTGCCCGAGAAGAGGTTTAAGGGCTAGGAGACCATAGAAGAGTTCATTTTTCACCCTGGCATTGAGAGAGAGAGAGAGAGAGCTTCCATTGGTGATTCGATTCGATCTTGCCATCAAGGAGTTCTTCGCACACGTCAGGTATATCAAACCCTTCCTCCTATGTCCTTGTTGTGATCTGGAATTTTGTGTGCCTTGTGATTGCTTGGATTGCTAGATATAACGAAATCATCCTCGACACTATCGTCATCACGCACAACTCAGCTCGTCTAAGTGGCTTGGTTCTGGACCAAGTCCTAGAATCGGCCCTTGGTCCTCCTCTTGCATTTGGCCAATTCGGCCCGTCCGAATGGACAACTCCACCAACACCTTAAAATTTGGCCCTCGATCGACTTGATTCGGTCCAAAACCAACTCGGCCATTTCCACTTTGCCCTTTTTGACTCGGCCCGTCTAAACGATCGACTCGGCCCACTAACTTGACTCAGTCCTCGACCATATCTGAGTCCACCACTCGGCCCTTGCAATTCAAACAAGTTGGGCCGAGTCAGACTTTTGCAAGTTTTTTGGACAATTACACCAGAACCAGCTAGATTTCAACCACTCAAACCTTTGCGAGCCATCCCAAAGCCCAAAACTCGATTTTGGCATAAGGAATAGGTGAATTTGCAAGACGCAGCCGCCTAGCAACTTAAGAGAGAGTTAGTGCCTTAACGACAACCAGGGGAGTCATAGACCCCAAAATGAACCTAAAATGAGTAAGATGACACAGCAAGAAATCCTAAAACCTATCAGGACAGCTAGAAATTGATCGAACAAGCCAAGGATTGTATGCAATAATTAAGGAACTCCCTCAAATAAAAGAACTTGAAGGAACCCCTAATAGGAGAAGGTCCCAAGATATAGATGGGCAATCAAAGCAGCCCAGCACACCAAGCGAACAATGATAAAGACATGGATCTACCTGACCTGCTTAACCTTACCGACAGCTTGGTGGAGCATGAGAACGCAACCACGTCAGAAGAAGGCTCAGGACCGCAAGCTGAACGAGGAACTTGACTTAGGAGTTTTCCTATAAGCGATCCAGCTCTGTTGATGAATATGTATGATTCTCACGCTTGGTAGTATGAGCACCACAGTAGAACAACAGAAGCCATCATAACTGACCTAGAGGAGGAAAGGAAAGCTAGCCCACAAAGCACTACAAGGCATAGTGGAATACAACCAAGACCAGTAGACTAGGAGCTTGAGGCAGAGCTCAGAGATGCGAGAGATATAGGGAGTGCTAAACCTAGCAAGCAGGGATTGAATTGACCATGAGAGAGCGCTAGAAGAAGACTTGACGCTGAGTGAGCTTCTCATGAAGCAATTGCTAGATAGCACAATAGCCAAGAATAGAAGTGCAACGTTAGCAACATCACTACTAGCAGGGTTAGTGATGGAACCTAGAATGGGCCGACACTGGCTCATGCACTAGCCGGACCTCTATCTCACGCGCTCAACAACCCCACGGCCTCGCGGCGAGGAGCGTTGATGACACATACATTGCCTTCCTAAATATCTTGCGTTTGTATTACGTCATTTGTAGTCCACTCTTCTCTCACCCCCTACTCCTCAGAGGGTGTCCCTTACACATTGCCTAATGGCATGAAGTACAGACATAGGGGGTTCCTCCTACGGCTGAATGCCATCAACTCTCTGCGACTCTCCTACACCTTGGGGATTGGCCCCTCGATGCGTCGCTCAACATATAAACATTTCGTACAAAATCCACTCAAGGTACCATTTAATCGTATACATGAATGTACCATTGTCCTTACTCCTCTTTTCCCTAGACCCCACGACTAGCCTATGGCTTAGGATGTCCTGTCTCTCACTCAACATGGGTCAAGGTCACAATGAAAGCAATTGCTGTGCATCTAGGATTTCTGATACCTTTAAATATTTCCATGATTTGTGCATATTGTGGATGCCAAGTGCTCAAACAATTATGAAATTAATATTGTGCACATGTGCAAAATATCCTTTCAATGATTTTCAACTACCGTTCTTATGCGGCGTTGCACAAACCTAGCACCGAGGAAACCCTCGTGCTACTAGGCTCTTATTTTATAATTATTCACCGACCTATATCGCATGCAAACAAAAACCAGCAATCTTTTCATCATTTTACTCCACATTTAGACACATTTTAATCACTCTACCCTCCCATCAATCAAATGTTGCATTGTTGTATGGATTTATAGGGCATTTTGCCATCATTTTATGTGTAAAAAGCGGAAAAAACACACTAGAACAAGAAGGTGGGGTTGAACTGAGGCAAATCCTCATGCTTCAGTCCCCACAAACATTCACAAACATTGCTCTTAATTTTTATTAATTTTTCGCACCCAAAATGCATTTTTCCCCTATTTTTAGTGATTTTTCTCTATTTTCCTTGTATTTTCCCTTATTTTCCGCATTATTTTATTACTAAAAATTCAAAATAGGTTATGGGCTGTAGCCCTTAGTTCTTTCTTGCAGCAAAATTGAAAATTTAGTTGGTGTTCCTATTCATTTTCCCATTTTTATGCCCAAAAACATCATTTTTCCTTGATTTTCCATGTTTTACGTGTTTTAGTGTATTATTTTGAACCACAAGATGCATATTTTTTTGATTTTCTAATTATGATCGGCAAGTACTCATGGAAAACAGCAACATAAAAAAAATTTAGCCCACATGAACAACATTTCATCAATCAAAAGCCATGAAATCTTAAATTTCCTTTGAAAATTTTGAATTACCACTTATTTGCGTGTTTCGGGTTTCATGTCCATGGCTGCAACTCTGAAAATCAGCAGCACTTCATGCTCAACACGATCACAAATCACCATTTCCAGCCCGTGGAGCAATCCGATCCATGCCGGACAAGCCTCCACCATTCTTTCTTCTTCTTCTCTCTTCCCACATGAATTTCCCCTTAGAAGAGAGAGAGGGAGGAGAGAGAAAGACTAGATCTGGTTCTCTTCATTCAGTCCACCATTCTACGGGCGAAGGGCGGTGATAAGATCGGCCAAGAAGGAGAAGATCAGCCCCAATGTCTGTTCCATGGGGTACTCACAGCCCACAATCATGATGAGAGAGGAGAGAGAGCGAAAAATGTGCCATTTCTTGATCACGCCATGTCTTCCTTCTCTCTCCACGTTTTTTGATCAAGAGGTGCATAAAATTTTGGTGGGAGGGTCCAAACTCAAAAGGCATGCTCAAATTTGGCCTCCCAAGTGTCCACCTTTTCATATCTTGACCATTTTGTGGCCATTTCCCCGTCCGGACTTCGAATTGAGCTCTAAAAAATCCTGGACGTCTGACTTGGCATCCCGCATTGGCCAATAGCTCATGTCAACCCGCACGACTGTCTGAAAAATTATGAAAAATCAACAAGTGTCTCTAAGGCACCTTTAAAGCACTTTGGTGCTTAAAATCGTCTTAGATCGAGCCGCCGCCTTTGACAGTGAATATTTTTCCCTTGATATTCATAAATTTTAGCTATTTTTAAGCACTTACCAGCACCTAAATTCCGCTCTCAGTTAGGGGTAAACCAAGGCTCCAAGAGCCAGCCTAAGATACCAGTTGTTGCTAAGCAGCTCAATAAGTACCAGGATCTATATAGCTTCATAAAGCAATTCGAGCAGGTCTGCGAGACCAACGGTCTCAGTGACTTGACTCAACATTCTCAAGCATTCGGGCTTTGCTTAGGCGACAAGGATCTAACTTGGTACACCAGTCTAGAAGCCGCAAAGCGATCGAACTTCAATGGTCTCAAAAACCTCTTCATTAAGAGATTTTCCGAGCCTAGATACTCTGACAACCTGCTAGTACGACTTATGAATGTCAAGCAGAAAGAAAAAGAGGACATCGACGACTATGTGACCCATGTGAGGAGTCTCTTCAAGAGAATCCTGATGGGAAAACGACCGCTAACCGAAAGAGCAGTGTTGACAGTATTCATCAATGGAATACGAAGTGAGGAGCTTTATAAAGCCTTGGCATGCAACTCGAGCTTGTAGTGAGACGCACTAGCTAGGATGTTCGAAGAAGCCATTCAAGTGGACAACCAGCTGAAGGAGAGGAGCTCCAGGAACTCTAACCAATAAGAGACCAACTCTAGAAGTTTGAAGAGAGCTTCAGCATCCAGCAAGTGATCACACACAAGTACCCAAGATAAGGGAAAGGCCACGAACACCAAAAAGGAATAGGCTAATATGAAAATGGAAATAGCCAAGATGCAGGAGATACTAAGACAACCAATGTGCCCACACGTCCAATGTGTGTACTGTGGTGGGAACCACTTTTACCAGTCGAGTGTCAAGGCCCCAGGTCATGACCTTATGCTAATTGCGGTAGGTTTGGTCACAACGTTGCACATTGTAGATTGCCTAGAAGAATTCCATACTCACAACCATATGGTCAACCTTACCTAGCAAATAGACCGCAACAATTCTTTGGAAGGGGAGCCCCATTGGCCTTTCTGGCGCCAAACGGCGTTAAGCCGGCGATTCTTAGAATGGACATAAATCCTACTGGAATACCTAGACCACCTGGTCCCTATGTGACCCATCCACCAAGTGAAGCTCCAATCCACTATGTGAAAGAGCCAAATGAGAAAGGGATTTACGTATACCCTTACATCTCGCACGATGATGAGGGCAACGTAGTCCTTATGGACTATCGACTAGTGTCGATGATGACATTAGGTAGGGAACAAGGTAGAGGCCTAGGAGGGCAGACCCAAGAACCAATCATATGTTGGACTTGTGGTCATCCAAGACACATCTCATCACTATGTCCTAAAAGGGAGCAATAAAATAGAAACAAGGCTGGCCTAAGGTGCCCTGAGTGCGGAATCACTCATCTCTTCCTTGATTGTCCAAAGCGAAAACCATCCTCAAGATTGGCTAGCATACCATCCATCCCATTGGGGATGTTCGGTGTCGAGAATCTTGATGGGGAGGCTACACCTATCCCATTGTATGTCTTGACCCATGCACAAACAAAGCAAGCCAGCATACCACTGCCAGGTCTTAGCAATCTTGATGCAACCTCGATAGGAAAGAAGAGCCATAGGCAAAGGAAGAAGAGACCCGAAGCTAAAGTCATGCTCAAAATTGAGAGTACCATAATGCTACCTGCTAGAAAGAAAGTCACAAATGCTGAGGCAAAGACATCAGCCCAAAGACGACTGAAAAGGGAAGTGCTAAGGTCAAGGAGTACCCCAACCTAAAGCACCAACTAGAGGCCATCGAAAAGGTGAAGGAGTGGGTAAAGGAGGCCCAAGAACACCTGAAAGATGCAGAGCCCATCTGAGAGGATGAGATCGAGGATCTCTCTAGCATAAGCATGCCAGTCTCACCCCCTTAACCAAAATTGAGAGATGCAATTGCACCACAAGTAGTAGCGCTTAGGCAAAGCCTTAACGCTACAGGCCAGTAAATCAATCTCACAACCATTGGCCAAGACAATCTGGAGTGGGAGAAAGACGAACAGTCAATGACCTCCTCACCACTCTAGTGACCACCCCTGTGACCCTAAGTCTAGGAGATCTACTTAGGCAGCATTTGACCCTATGGCAAGACTTGAAGCAGTGGGTTGAAGAATCACGAGAGCGAGCTGCTACAGACCTACAAGAACATGATGCAGAGACCTAGATATCGAGTTTGATGTTGCACTCTATGCCTAAGTCCTTACATGTTAATGTTGTTTGGGAAGGCATTGAGATACATGCAGTCTTGCTAGTCTTAGCCCTAGGTGACACAATAAGAAAAGGGATTATAGACATAGGGGCGGGAGTTAGTGTACTAAGCCACACAGTGCTCCGGACTTGGGGCAACCCACCTATTGAGACTGCTAGGTTCAATGTCACATTAGCTAACGCAATGAAAGTGAAGCCATTTGGAGTGCTAAAAAACTGGCTAGTGAAAATCGTAGGAGTCCAATTCTTAGTTTAATTTATAGTCATGAAGGGAGTGGACTACGATATCCTATTGGGCCAACCTTGGATGTGCAATGCCAGAGTGATCGAAGATTGGAGGAATGGTCTCATCTTCCTAGGCAATAGAACAGAAGCCATAAGCATAGAAATGGACTACTGGAAGACTACACCAGTCGACCTCGACGCCATTTTCGTGATGCTTAAGGGTGACACTCAAATCAATAAATCCTATGGGCCTCTAACTAAGTATATCCCATGTCCTGAAAACGAGCGAGATTGGATGCATGTCCTAGCTACCATCAACCTGCCATTCTCGAACAATGAGGAGTACGAACAAGCCATTAAAATGATTGACAAGCCAAAGGGTACACCCTCGATATCGATCTGCATGATGGTAGGAAACCTTCGCAAAAGACCCCTGTCACTTTCCAAGTGCCAAACAACAAGAGGGAACTCCATGAGATTTTAGAGTATTTGACTGGCAAACTAGCTAGCAATCCAGCAATAAATTTCAAGCCACTCCAAGATCTCTTAGATGAACCAAGGTGGCAATGGACCAGGGTGCATGATCTTAACCTCATGTATAATTGGGCCCTAGTCCCTGATCAAAGACACGAGACCTACCAAGACTTAGGAGACGATGAGCACTCATACGAAGATGCTTCCGATGACGAATACAAAGACTGCCACTCTTTCAATGACGAGAGTGAGGGTGTGATAGATACCATAGAATACAACATTGAAGGACGAGAGATAGAACAGATACGAGCAGATTCCAAGCCATAGAGAAAGAGCTCCTTCAGGATAGAGTGAGGGGCCATGCACGTGGATTGTGACCGTGCTTGGTTGGAGCATATAGGAGCCATAGACTTTGAACAGTCAGGCCTAACCTAACCAAGTACCACGCCAGTGCTTAGAACAGAGACACTCTCTGAGCTGTGACCACCAGGAGAGACTACCTCTTCTAGCGAAGACACGAAGTTTGATTCTGAGTCGGAAGTGAGTTTAGAGAGTGACCCAGAAATATCTAGGCCTTCCAGGACTATACGTACCAAGGGGGACCTACTCGTCCACTTGAGGCATAGACGGTTGAAGGAAGAAAGGGCAAAACAGCCTCAGGACGCACGAGTACACAAACAACAAAAACCACAGGACCTCCCTAAGAGATTTACAAAGTTCAAGAAGGGTGATAGGGTAGTGATCCTGCTGGGTGCCAAACATTAAGGGCAAGCAAGTGAACCCCATCAAGGGACTAGCCAAAGTCAAGGAGGTGAACCTAGCCCAAGAAGGGGAGACACCCTGACTTGTCTTTATTGCCGATGACTTAACGGAGGAAGAGGAGATAAGTCTCGTTGCTCTCTTGTGAGAGTATATAGACGTATTCTATTGATCCCTAGAAGAGCTTAAGGGAGTACATCCAAGTGTAGTGACTCATAACATACCCCTGACGCCAGACGCAATGCCAGTCAAGCAATGACCATACCCTATGAATCCAAAACATGCTCATGCAGTCAAGGGAGAGATTAACAAGCTGATGAGAGTGGGATTCATCTACAAAATTGAGCACACCGACTGCATGTCACCTATAGTCATTGTAATGAAGAAAAACGAAAAGATTAGAGTGTGCATCAATTACAAGAAGGTGAACGCTACCACTAAGAGGGACAACTACCCATTGCCATACACCGAGAGAGAGTGGTAGGCAAAGAGGCCTACAATTTTCTAGATGGCTTCTCTGGATACAATTAGGTGCAAGTGCATCCTGACGATAGGCATCAGACTGCATTCGCCACTGAGTGGGGTGTCGGTGCCGACATAGTCATGCCCTTCAAGTTGACTAATGCTTTAGCCACCTTTCAATGCCTTATGTGAACTATATTTAAAGACATGCTCAAGAAAGATTTAGAAGTCTTCGTATATGACTTGTGTGTTCACTCGACCTGAAGAGAACACTTAGACAAACTCCGAGCAGTCTTTGAACGATGTCACCTATATCGTCTCTCTCAGAATCCCTTAAAGTACTAGTTCTGGGTGAAGCATGGATGCATCCTAGGACACATGGTATCAAAGAACGGCATTGCCATGGACTTTTTGAAAGTTAGGGTCATTGTTGATCTTCCACCCCCAACCAACTATAAGGGAGTTCATAGCTTCTTAGGTCATACGGGGTATTATCGGTGGTTTTTGTGTTGAATTATGCATTGATTGCTAGACCTCTGTACAAACTATTGATTATATTCGAATGGACTGAAGAATGCCAACGCGCATATGAGGAACTAAAAAAGGCTCTAACCACAACACCGATTCTACAAGCCCCAAATTGGACCATTACCTTCCACGTGTCCACGTGCATATTGATGCTTCGAAATTTGCTGTGGGGGCAGTGTTGTGTCAACCTGGCAAACACAATCTCGACTATCCAATGAGCTTTGCTAGCAGACAACTCACTAAGGCCGAGATGAACTACTTGAAAATAGAAAGAGAAGGTCCAGCCATGATATTTGCCATGAAGAAATTTCGGTATTATTTATTAACTAGGCCTTTCACTTTCTTTGTGGACCATCAAGCCTTGCTGTATTTAGTAAACAAACCTTGTGCTACTACAGGACGCATAGCTCGATGGCTACTTCTACTTTTAGAATTTGACTTCTCCGTGGTTATACGAAAGGGAAAGCAACACTACATAGCCGACCACATGTCACGCATCCCCACAGGAGAGGCCGTTGGACAAGGCATCACCGATGAGTTGCCAAACCCGCACTTGTTTAACCTATCAAGTGAGAGAGATTTATTTCGAGTCGACTTGACGCCATATTGGGTAGACGACATAATCCAAGTGCTTGAGCATGGACTACCTGAACGTCCGATAGAGAAAGCCCAACTTAGGCGACTTATCCTTAAGATCCAATCCTATCAGTTGATAGTAGGACAATTATATAGGCTAGGGCAAGACGGATTGTTGCGTAGATGCGCTCTCAGAGGTGCATAGCGAAATTGCTAGAGGACACTTTAGCGAAGATATGACATCCCACAAGAGGTGCTACAGTCTCAACTGTGGTAGCCCACACTTTTTTGCCATGCGACACAATTAGTTAAGCACTGTGACAAGTGTGAGCAAAACAAAGGTCCCAATTTGCAAGGATCAGATGGAGCTAACCCCAATAATTGCATGACAACCCTTCGAAAAATGGAAAATTGACTTCATAGGACCCATTAGTGGTGCAACACAATTCTCGCAAGCCAAGTACATCATTGTAGCCACTGACTATCTAATGAAATGGATAGAAGCAAGAGCTACAGAAAAGAATGATGCTAGAACGATTGCCAAGTTACTATGGGTGCAGGTAATCTCACAGTTCAGTTGCCCCATCGAGCTGGTTAGCGACCAGGGCACACACTTCATTAATGAAGTGATTACACATCTTCTATCCACCTTTCTAATTATCCATCGAAAATCCTCGCCACACTACCCTCAAGCTAATGACTAGACGGAATCTACAAATACAATTCTAGTAAACGTTTTGACCAAGGTAGTCTCTGCTTCATGTAGTGACTGGGATAACAAGTTGATGGGGCAGCCTTGTGGGCTTACCGCACAGCCTATAAAACGGTTGTAGGCCAGACACCTTTTAGGTTGACCTATGGAACTGAAGCCATTCTACATATAGAGTTCTTCGTTCCTAGCCTAAGGATCACACTTCACAAATGATGGGAATGGAAGGAGGCATGGATGGAATGTCTAGTTGAACTCGAAAACTTGACTTCTAGCTATCCATGCACTCATATGTGAAAAAGCATGAAGTAAAAGTTGGTTTGACAAGCACTCCATTAAGGGGCATAAACAGAAAATGAAGTTTAAAGGTCTAGGACCTTTCAAGATTCATGCCATCAACCGAACTAGTAATGTCGAACTTGAGACTCTAGAAGGTGAGGGCATAGGCTTCTTCAATGGCAGTCGCATCAAGAAGTACTACCCTCCCACGCATCCTCTACATGAACCACCAATGTTAGAACCCCCTATCAAGGTACGAGTAGCCACAATCACAGATATTGACAATGAAACTGAGGAAGCTGTAGAACCTGCCTACCTCTACATCACGGTTATTGCCAAGCAGACATGCACTTTCAACACCTTGATCGATGAGGGAGTAGACTTCAATGTCTTAACCCATGATCATTGAACCCACATTGGCAAACCACAATTATAGCCCACTACCACCAAACTAAGCCCATATGGGGGCCGATCATACACACTCCTAGGGAAGTGCAGGGCGCAGTTTCTATCAAGTCTGAGAGCATACCAATGATCTTTTATGTATTGTCAAACATTAAAAATGCAAGCACAGAGTCGCTACTAGGTCGAACCTTTAAAAAGCAAGCTCAATGCAATATCAATTATGAGTGGCAGCATATCCACCTAGCCATTGGCAATCTCTGCATAGTAATAGCTTTTAGCAAGGGCTGCGTGAATCCTACAAGATCCGCAAAGCCACCGGCAAAAACACCTACAGCCAAGTCTAAGGAGGGGGGTTGTGACTTGTTACAACCTACCAAGTCTCTATGCCAGCAACCCACTAAGGCCAAAGCTAATGCTCGTGAACCCCAGTTTAGATGGCACCTAAACATCAAAGCCTGCCATCGAGGAGCAATCGGCCACGCCTTCGCAAGGCTAAGAACGCAACCTTAAAATCTAGGAGGCCAAGATAAATCTATAGACAGCGACGTACGGTCAAGCCGCAATGGGTTCCTAAGACCCTATTACAAGAGCAAGGCTATTCTGAGGGTAATGCCTGAATATGGATTCCTAAGGCTAAAATAACCAAAGGCACTAATCAAACGCCGCCCTCATGCTTAACCATACCCAGTCATACAACGTGTCAAAGCCTAAAGCTACATGAGTCTCGAGACACCAAGCCCATGGACTCACAACTGATAAGCCCATGGACTCACAACTAATTATGCCCATGAAGATCGACCAAGTCTATCAGCCCAAATATCAGCCTGCTACTCCCAAACTAGCACCATGTAACTCTACCAAGACTCAAGAAGCCACATCAGTAAGTAGCAGTGCCCATTAGTAGTCCAATCCCAACCCATTGTGCAAGGGACCCAACCGCAATCTCAAGAACAACCGAAACTACAACCATTTGCTGCCAAACTCTCTAATTCTGTCAAACCCCAACCATCCACAGGCCTTAGTACCCTCCTATGAGCAGAAATCTTTCTTAACACTAGCCGCAGATCTAGCCGAAGATACAAAGGATAATGTGATTGCTTACCTTAGACTCTTATATGCCACATTCATGTCGCTTGCCCTGAGCTATGACTGCTTGGACTTGGACTTGTTGCAAGAGCCCTTAGCAATTGAAGTTCCTACGATGCCTTGTTCATGGGACACATTCAAAAGTGCATTCGTCAAAGCACCCCACTCACCTGCAAAGTTGCTCAGCACTAAGACATCTAGAGAGCAAGCCATCAAATAGTGCCTCATTATGTCATACGACAAGTGAGCTACTTATGCTATCACTAACCAAAAAATCGAGGAGTTGAAACAACTTGCTAAAACCAAATCCCCATTCTTATGGAACTGGTAGGCTCTTCAATTGCAATGGGAACTCAAAGGATGCCAAATAATTACCAATGCTGAGTAGTGACTCGCAATCAAGACATCAGAGTATGACCCAACGTATGTCATTCCAACCTTATATAGGGTGTTAACCACTATTTATGGTCGACCCATGGAAGAACACATCAAAGGACACCCTTACCTCGATCACACCTCCTGACCGAGGAAGAGTTATATATTGCTAGCCGTGTCGATTCCGATAACTTCCTAATGGATTTCCTTACTTACATCACACACGTAGGCAACCCTTTGATCTAGACCGTGAAGCTCTGTTGGAGTACAATCTAGACTTCTATGCTTGGCTCATGTGAAGGTAAGCACTCAACCCGTACGTTGAATGCCCTTGGCCCACTAACCTTCAATCCTAGGAATGATTCTTCTCAAATCCGAAAGGGGAGGGTGTAAGGTGAGTCAAATCAGAACCAATCAAAATCAAGCAAACTCATAAACAAATAAGAAAAAACATATCACCGTGAAAACATCAGTCTATACTTGAACACGGAAAGAAAAGAAGGGTAAGGTGAGTCAAATAAGAACCAATCAAAATCAATGAGTCAAATCAGAACCAATCAAAATCAAGTAAATGCATAAACACATAAGAAAAAACACATCACCGTGAAAACCTCAGTCTACACTTAAACGCAAAAAGAAAAGAAACATGTTAACTTGTGATTGAGGAAAAATGTCACAAAATTTTTGAAATAAAGGGTGAAAAGTCTGAAAGGAAAGTTTATTTTGGAGCTTAAATGTTTTCATTCAACAAACATGAAGTCTTTCTTTTTAGCAAATAATTGTTTTAAAAGCACTAATGGGAATCATGGTTCATGACATAAAGGAAAGATGTCACAACAAGATTGTGCTACTGACTCCCTTTCACGGAGGAGAAGAGGATGTAGTACAGCATCAGCTTAGAAAACTGTGCTTATCATTAACTGAAATTCTGCAATATCAACAACCTCGAGAAGGTAGTAGCCAAGGAGAATGCTGCAAGGAGAGTGGTGGAAAAGTGTAACCTCTCAAAGTACTTAGAGAAGTTTGCACAGGAGCCTGACCACACAAAGTGTGTGGAATTTATGAGAACGTGCAACCTCGATCAAGAATGCGGAACGGAAACTGTGGGAAGATGGGAGAATGCTAAATAGGTGCAGGTGCCTTGAACCAGGCCTTGGTGGAGAAGGCACTGGGGTTGGAATCTAAGGTGGAGAAGAAACATAAGAGAGGCATGTATACTATACTAAAGATGAAGAGGGAGGATGTTTTGACAAACAATGGCATCAGTATATAGGATATCCCCGATGCTGAGGCCACATGCAGGCAAAATTTGTGCACTCACTTTTCTCCAGCCATTGCTATAACTCCCTCATACACCGAATCAGTGTGCCTGTGCTAGAGAATGTGGCAGTCTACACCTTGGATGAGGTAGATTGGAATGACTATGTACCCAAGACTATAGACCAAGCAGCCAAAGCACTAGCCCTAGACAATAGACAGGGTAGGTGGAGAGTCCCTAGCCTCTAAAAGTATCGAGAGAAAGAAACCTTCCTCGAAAACCTCTTTTGTTGGATATGGAAGCATGCTAACAGCCATCATCCAGGAGGCTGTAAAAGAAGCTCAGTAAAGAGAAGAAGGAGAGGATGAGACTCCAAATAGGTCACTAATCCACCAAGAGGAAGAGCCATTGAGCATGATAGGACAGAAATTGAGACAAAGAAGGAGGACTAGGAGGCTCAATCCAAAAGGAAAAAAGCAAAGAAGCCCAATAAAAAGATAGCTCAAAAGAAGAAATAGGATGAGGGAAGGAAGAAGGAAAAAGAAGATCTAGAGAGAGCCCAAAGGGAATCCCGAAAAGAGGCTGAAGAGAAGAAGAAGAAAGAGAAGGAAGAAGCTGAAAAGCTAGCAAAAGAATCAAGGAAAACAAAGGAAGAGAGAGAGAGAAGAGCTGCGGAAAAGGAGACAGAGTTGAGGAGGAAGGAGGAGGAAGACATGGCCGAAGCAACTCACCAATCCATAGAACAACAAAGCCGACTCAATGACCTAGGGGCTCTAAGTCCGCTCTAGGATGAGGGACCTAGCTCAAGCACTCATATACCCAAAGTCATATTGCATGGGGTCATCAAAGGCAAGGGCAAGGCCCCCATCCATCCCATCCCACCCCTCTTGGTGCCCTCCAGTGAAGCAACCACTCTCACTCCAAGCACCCTAGCCAGTGCCGATGTAAACAATTTTGTGGCCTAGATGCAGTACTTCGTTAATAAGGAACTGGCTTAAGGAAAGAGTGTGGAAACTACGCCCATTGGGCAGAAAAGACCATCCATAGATGCCGAGTCTAGATAGGATCTGAAACGCCAAAAGATGGAAGCTTCGACCACTCCAATCCCTACTACTATGACAGCACCAGCAAACTATGATGAATATGTTGTTGAACTGCTCTCTCAAGAAGGCAAAGGAGGAAATAAAGATAGTGGTGGCCAAATTGGAAGCGGAAAAGGAGTCGATGGCAACCTTCTAGTTGGAAAAGACGAGGCAAATAGCTATGCAACAAAAGGAGATATTTGATCTAAAATAGAAACTAAAGGCCAAAGATGACAAGGAGAAAAGTTGGTGGCAACAGCTCGGAGATGAAAATCAAGAGCTAGTGAAAATGCAGAGAGAATATAAGCTTTTAATCATGCAACATGAGGATTTGGCAGCAAAAACAAATCGTATCAAACGAGACATGGAAGAGCTACCGCAAGGGAAGAAGAAAGGAAGCAAGAAGAGGAGCAACACCATAGAGAGATGGAAACCATGATTGAAAAGTTGAGCCTTGAAAGAAAATAGTAGGAGAGAATGAGCAAGGAATTGGAAGACTAGGAGTAGAGATTCATGGCCCTGGTACAAAGACAAGAAGAAAGTATGGAGGAGATGAAAAAGAGAGCCGAAGAGTGGGCAGGCCAAAATGAACAAAGAGTGAAGACCTTGGCACGTCGCCTGGCTCTCGTGGAAAAAGAGAAAGTCCTAGCAAAAAGCGGAGTAGAGGCAGCCCAAGTGGGCTTCAATACTCAACAACGAACTTTCATGAATACTCTGATGGATGCCACTCACATGAAGGAAGGGGAGTCCCTTGAGGTGGTAAAGAAGAAGCTAAGCATAGCACGTAGAGCTCTACAAGTAGAGCTACACATGCCACCATAACCTGTTGCAATTGGGATGAGCCTTGATGAACAACGCAAGTAGCTGTTGTTGGCCGGGCTAACCCCCCAAGAGATTGATGCACTAGGGTTTGTAAAGGAGGTACAACAAGAACATCACCAAAGGGGTGAAGCTGAACTGCAATTTGACATGGGTAGATTCAAAGAAGAAGTAATTCCACAACCCCGTTCACCCCACTATGAAGAACAACAGTAGTCAATAAACACATCCATGAAAAGAAAAACTGCTCTAAGGAAAAAGAGAAAGAAAATGGTGGAAGAAGCCAGACAGAGATTAAGGGCCAAACCTATGGCACAACCATCTGCACCTCTTCCACCATGCCCAGGGTGACTTACCGGTCACCTTCCATGCAGAACTCGTAGTATGGGAGAGACAAGAAAAAGAGAAGGAGCCCTTTAACTTCAACTTCCTCCTCCCTAACGGCCTGTGCAAAGTCCGTCCCCTTAAAGTAGTGGAAGAGGTGATCGGCGCATTGGAAGCTGGCTAGGCCAACAATGGCTCAAAGAAAGAGAGAAGAATCCCACCCTCTGGGGCACCGAGGATGCAGAGTATTGGCAAAATAAGGTTTTTGAAGTGCCTTGGTCGGATACGAGTGCCAGCACTGTGGCAGAGACGCATTTGCAATGACAATGTGTTCTTCTAGATGGCTTCTTGTAATACCCTCCCCTCTGAGAGAAACAACCCCACCTTCATGGTGTATCCTCGTAGGGTATGAGTAGATTTTGATACAAACACCCATGGTCTCTATGACTTTCCAATCATATATAACCCCTGTACTACCACCTTAACACAAGCCCTCACTTTCACCTTGGACAGCCTAGATGCTACCATGACCCACTTCATTGCTAACTTCTCCTCTTGTCCCGATGCCGCCTTCATTACCACATGCAACTACCTTAGGCTATTAAAAATCTTACTTAAGCAGGATCCCACCCCGGCATAACGTGGTCTCCCCCCACTCTTTTTTTATCCTAACGCCATAGATAGCTGCGCAAAGACACGCCTAATGATGTGAGCCAGCCTTCTACCTTCCTTCTACCTAGCTATTCTCGTCGAGGATATGAGTGACATCCAATTCACCTGCTGTAACCACCCATTTCTCTCCACCACCTCTCTCCATGTACGCTTGAACCTTAAGGGTTACATGCAGAGCTAGAAATTTTTGAGTCGCTCCATTAAATCCCCTTCCCCACCACATTCTAATGATGATAACTAGCAATTAGCTACGGCCCGAATCATGTAACTTTAAAAAAAAATTCAAAGAAAAGAAAAGAGAAGGACAAGCACAAAGACATCAAACAAATAACAATGAAAGGAGCACACGACATGTCCAAACACAATTTGCGGCACATAGCTCATAGTCACTGCACCTAGTAGTCCTCAAGTTAGGCACGTCCGATGGCCTCTATCGGTCGGCTCCATTTAACCCCCTAGCCCTTTTTGACTCTCCACTTCTTCATGCTTAGGACACCTCAAGGGCAGGACATACCTAGGGAGGTAACACTCGCCTATGGTTAGACCTGTCACCCTAAGCTACACACACCACACCTCCCTACGCATGAACGGGGTCCTCAAGTGTGGGATACCACCTACGCTTGCATGTGGTTAAACCCAGCTCCCCATTCCACGAGCACGAGCACAGAGCACTGCATGGTGAGGTAGACACTTCCCTTAGGTAGAGCACTTTCTCCTTTCAGGTACAACAAGATCCTGCAAACCACCAACTTCGGAGGTCCCCATCATCCACTCGACATGCCTTGGGTTCTCCATCCAAATCATTACCAAAGCTTCCCAATCAAGGAGTCCACACATGACCCTATCATTACCCCACTAGCCACTTTCCCAGAGCCCACCCTTCCATAATAAAGAGCTCGAAGTGCCATGGGATTAGTACCCATCTCGGAGGGGGATAATGTTAGCCTCAATTCGAAATGGCAGAAATATGAAGCAAAGAGTGAAAAAATGACAGAAAAAAGAGCAAAGGCGCAGAGGTGGCCCCTAAAGCTAAGCTGAGACAAAAATCACATTTTTAAATGAAAGGTGCCTTAAAAAACTCTAAAAACTCTTGTAAAAGAGCGCCAAGATCCCTCCTATGCCATTTGTAAAAGAATAGATGGGTGTAGGCTTAAAGCATGAGGCAAGAAGAGGGAAATAGGAAAAAGGACCTTGCCACAATGGCCGATCATGTAAAAAGGGATGGGTGCCCATGGGATTTTAGGGTTTGCATATAAAGTTCAAAAAAAGAATAAAAGCTCATTCTTTGGTGTGTGGCTAACAAGAGTCCTCTCTTCTTCTCTTCTTCTCTTCACCTTGCTTGTGTGCGTGCTCTTGAGAGAGGGAGTGTGAGAGTGTGAGGGAGTGAGAGTGTGGGAGTGAGGGATCAAGAGGGTGAAGCTCTTCACCATCTCCTCTTCTCTTTTTCTCTTCTCTTTTCTCACGTGCATACAGCTATGGTGGATGGAGCTCGATAGGGGAGGATTGAGGATGCTTGAGCTAGCATTTAGGATCGTGGAGCTACTGGTGTGTGCAAGGGAGGAGGCAACTCATTTCGGCATCGAGGTAAGCTCACTACACTCATAGGTTCGAAGGCATGTCGGCTAGGTGAGAGATAGCCATTAGAGCTTGCTTGAAACACTTGAAACAATAAGCAGTCTATGGGTCTTGGCAATTGAGTGTGAGCTAGATGCTCTTAAGGCTCAGCTCAAAAAGAGCTTTGAGATGAAATGTATGGGATAGACCTCTCATATACTTGGTATGTGCATTACATGTGACATATCTTAGGGACTACTTTATCTCAAGGACTACTCTATCTATCATACACGTGACATATCTCAAGAACTACTTGGTATGTGCATTACACATGACATATCTCAGGGACTACTCTAGTTATCATAGAAGGAGTATATCCATAAAGTCCTTAAGCGCTTCCGTATGTAGAATATGAAGCCTATTAGCTATCCATTTCCTTCTCATGTGAAGGTATCACTGGCCAATTGTTTGCAAACAAATGAGTAGAAGGTTAAGATGGCCAAGATTCCCTATGCGTCCACAGTGGGCAATCTTATATATGCCATGATAGCCACCCATCTAGATATTTCTTTTAGAGTTGGTGTTGTGGCACGATATATGGCTACACATGGAAAGAGGCATTGGGATGCCATGAAAGGTATCATAAGGTACTTGAAGGGCACTAGTGATATATGCATTTGTTATGGCAGTTAGGATACAAGAGTCATGGGGTACACTGACTCTGACTATGCAATACATGCAGTCACTTTTGCTAGAGGTGTTGTTTCATGGATGTCTAGGGTGCAAAAATTCACGGCCCTCTCCACTATAGAGGCCGAGTATATTGTAACCCATTGACGCTTGCAAGGAGGCCATCTAGTTCGGCCATTTGGTTGCTGACCTTGGTATGTAGATGCTATCCCTACACTCCATTTGGATTCTCTAAGTGCTATCCAGTTAGCCAAGAATCCGATCTTCCATGCAAAGATGAAACACATTGAG
Source organism: Lygodium microphyllum (assembly GCF_053477565.2). NCBI lineage: Eukaryota > Viridiplantae > Streptophyta > Polypodiopsida > Schizaeales > Lygodiaceae > Lygodium > Lygodium microphyllum. The sequence continues at coordinate 113,842,171 of NC_141160.1, forward strand.
GTGAGGTATCACTTCATTCGTGAGGACGTTTAGGATAGGATTGTTGATCTTGTCAAGATCTCAATTGCCCAAAATCCTACAGACTTGATACAAAAAGTCTCTCAGTGGAGCGTTTTGTCTTCCTTAGGAAGAAGATGGGTGTAGGATGAGATGACATATTTCCTCATCATGTTGTACCTATGTACACGTACTTTTTTTAATTTTTTCCCTCCTCATCACTGAGGTAGATTTTCCTTTAAGTGGAAGGTTGTGGGGGGAAAGGCACCTATGCCTAGTCACTCGTATATTACTACATTGATAGTACCCACACCACCTACGCACTGCAAGCGCGAGTGCCTATCACTATCACTTGATTCTTCATTCTTTCAGTGACATTTGAATAAAGGGAAGGTGGGTCTCACATTGTGACAATTGGAATTCCCACATTTGGACTCTCTCTCTCTCTCTCTCTCTCTCTCTCTCTCTCTCTCTCTCTCTCTCTCTCTCTCTCTCTCTCTCTCTCTCTCTCTCTCTCTCTCTCTCTCTCTCTCTCTCTCTCTCTCTCTCTCTCTCTCTCGTGCTCCTTCCACCATAGCTCTTGCTCCCACTCGTGCTTTCACTTCAGGGCTCACCTCCCTTCATAGCCCTACATTAAATACATGTGTTTTTTCTATACTCTTAAAGGGTTGCCCAAGTAGTTGCATGTTTGTAGCCATTTACATGGAGATATCTCATCAAATATTATTTCATTTTATTCTCTAGCTAGCTACCCAATAGTTGCCTTGAGATAACAACCATCATCTCGGAGAGATTTCAGCATATCCTTGATCAATGATAGCTCTTGAGAAGTGTGTTTCAATTCCTCTACAACTGGTTGTCCTTTCCCCCACCATTAAGCATTACCTTCGATATCGTATTATCAAAGGACTGTGTTTCACTCCCTTCATTGTGGAGATTCCCTATATGTGGGGCTGCTTGATTTGGATAAGACAATGCAATTATCTTTAGAGCTTTGACTCTATTGTATTAGCTTGATGCACTTAGCATAATTCAATGATTCATCATTCATCATCATCTTCTTTTGTGCTTTTCTTCTCTCTCTGTGTTTGCCATATGCACACTATGTTTCTCCCCGCAAACCCTACCATCTATTCGGTTTGCTTTCATAGTAGTCATATTTTGATGCCTTCTCCATTTACAATAATTTACTAAAACAAACCATGAGCATAGAGTGCTTCAAACATATACAATGGGGCTTATTTGTTGCAAATCAAATTTGCTTCTTGGATGAGTATTAGATAAGATTGTACAAAGTGATATAACTTATGGAAGTGATGAGAGAGGCCTTCATCTATATAGGTGCAAGGCTCAAGTGCTCAAAAGTGAAAAGTGGCGGCTAGAAAAGACCAAGTAGTTTTAAAAAATGACAAGTATCTAGTCTAAAAATATCTTTAATCATTTTGCAATAATTGTTGAAGACAAAATTGTCCCTTGCAAAATTTCAGTGCCTTTGACATGAACATAATTTTCATTGGAATAAATTCCCACATAGTAATCTCCTAAATTTTAGGGGTTGCCAGATTTAGATTCTGGAGAGCTTCATTGTATAGGTTCAGTGGTTAATGGTTTGGTTCTTTCATCATGAGACTTTGGTTTGCCTTTTGAAACCACTCATGATGTAGGCTTCTAGTCAATGTGACCACCTGAGTGAAAGTCTTATGTCATCTAGGCTTTTTTGGTCAATCTAATCATTTGACTAAGTTGTTAGGCCACTTGGGCATCACACACACACAAACATATTTGTGTGTGTGTGTGTGTGTGTGTGTGTGTGTGTGTGTGTGTGTGTGTGTGTGTGTGTGTGTGTGTGTGTGTGTGTGTGTGTGAGCATTTAACCATAATTTATTGATACTCAAAGAATATACAGATCATATTCCAAGCAAGCTCTTGCATAATTCATATGATATGAATCATAGACCTTATTAGAAGATGAATCAATCGATAATTGCATTTCATTAGGCTTGCTTGCTCTCTCTTCATTATGAAAATGTGTGGCTATTTAAATTTCTAAATTGACTGGACTTTGGGTGAAGCATCTAGTTAGTCCTAACTTTAGCATAATATCTACAATGTTGTGGTGCATGCACACAATCTTTCTCACAAATCACTCAATGTCTTCTTTTTTATGATTTAGAGAAGTTACTCAATATCCATATTGTTTACACCTTGTGTACAACAACATGCTTATGAAGAAGAGGCCAAGATGTCTTTGATGGGTATTATTTTGATCTTGATGGGAGGTCCAAACTTCAAAGACCTATTCAGAAGAGGGAAAGATAGTGCTTTTGGCCTCATTAATGCTAGGTGCATGCAATATAATGCTCTTTATATTATCATATACTATCTATGTACAATCTCCTTTGTGATGTTATTTCTTTCAAAGTCTATGCTCAAAGCTGATGGAATGAAGATCCCAAATGCATGTGATTAGTGTAAGTATGTGTGTAATATGTGGATTAAAAGGAGGCCACTGATTGGGATAAAGATCCCGAATGCATGGGATGAGTTTACATGTATGGTCTTACATGGACTAATAGGAGGCCCCCCATTGTGATTAGACGAGTTATTGATGTCTAGACCAATATAATGTCGTGCTATGCAATGGTTTGAGTTGATTCTTTGGAATATTGTGATGATGAAACTTATTATTATTCCATGTAAATGATGCCATGTCAATTGCTCTTCTTGCTCTAGGGGAAGTTTACCATACTTCAAAATGCTTGCTTTGTTTGGCATGGGTGTTGTTCTATTGCGAGGTGCAAGTTGCATTGTGAATTATCTTCTTAATCAAGACATAGATTGTGAGGTGAGGCAAATATTCAAACCTGAAACAATTTTTTGTGTAATGCTTGCATGGCCTCTCATTGGTTGTAATTTGTGATGGGTGGACTTGGTTACTTGAAGGTGGAGAGGACAAAGTGAAAGGTGAGAAGGATCGAAGCTTGCACACAAGCTATGGCAGGAGAGCAAGAGCAAGAAAGAGAGAGACAAGAAATGGGAACTCCAACAGTCACAATGTGTGATCGGGCCTTCCTTTATTTACTAGTCACTAAAAAATGAATGTAAAGAATAAAGTGACGTGATGGGCGCCCGCCACCTGCAGTGTGCAGTGGCGGGTACTGTCAGTGTAGTAATACACGGGGCGGCACGGCGGAGGCGCCTTTACCCCAACAACCTCCCACTTAAAGGCGAATCTGCCCCAGTGAGAGAGAAAGAAAAGAAAAAGACAGTACAACTGTACATAGGTACAAGGGATGAGGAAAGGCAACATCTCATCCAACGCCCATCAATCTCCTGAGGAAGGCAAAGTGCTCAGTAGTGAGGCTTTTCGTGAGCAGATCTGCAGGATTCTCGTCAATGGAGATCTTGACAAGGTCAACAGACTTGTCCTCCACGACACCACGTATGAAGTGATACCTCATCTCAATGTGTTTTGTCTTCGCATGGAAGACCGGATTCTTAGCCAATTGAATGGCACTCATAGAATCCGAATGCAGTGTAGGTATAGCATCAATCCCAAGGTCAGCAACTAGACGGCCTAGCCATATGGCCTCCTTGCAAGCCTCAATGGTTGCAACATACTCGGCCTTAGTGGTAGACAAAGCCGTACACTTCTGAACCCTAGACATCCAAGAGACAGCACCTCCAGCATAGGTAAATACATAGCGAGAAGTGGACTTCCTACTATCTGCATGTCCTACATAATCGGAGTCAGTGTACCCCACGACCCCTGTATCCTGGCTGCCATAGCAAATACACATATCTGTTGTGCCCTTCAGGTACCTCATGATACCCTTCACGGCATCCCAATTTTTCCTACCAGGTGTAGCCATATAGCGTGCCACAACACCAATTGCAAAGGCAATATCTAGACAAGTGGCTATCATGGCATACATCAAACTGCCCACGGCTGAAGCATAAGGGATCTGGGCCATCTCGGCCCTAAGCTCATCTGTTTGCAGACAATCGGCCTGTGATACCTTCACATAAGAAGGCAATGGACAGCCAATAGGCTTTACGTCCTGCATGTGGAAGCACTCAAGGACTTTATGAATATACTTCCTCTGTGACAAGTAGAGGAGTCCCTGATGCCTGTCATGTCTAATGTGCATACCAAGTATGTGAGAGGCCTGTCCCAAATCCTTCATCTCAAAGCTCTTCTTCAGTTGAGATTTAAGAGCGTCTAGCTCATCATGAGCTTTCCCTGCTATTAGCATATCATCCACATAGAGTACCAAAATAAGCAATGAACCATCACGGGCTTTCTTCGTGTAAAGACACGGATCCATAGCACTCCTGCTGTAGCCCTGTGACTGCATAAAGGCATCAAACTTATGATACCATTCCCTAGGTGCCTGCTTCAAGCCATAAAGACTTTTCTTCAACTTGCACACTAGGTGCTCCCTGCCAGGTTCTGCAAAGCCCTTAGGCTGCTCCATATAGATCCCATCATGCAAGTCCCCATGTAAGAAAGCCGTCTTGACATCCATCTGATATAGATCTAAGTCAAGCTGAGCAACCAAAGCCAAGACCAAGCGCAGGGTGGTCATCTTAACCACAGGAGAAAAGACCTCATCAAAGTCTACACCATGCTCCTGCTTAAAACCCTTTGCTACCAATCTAGCCTTGTATGCCGGCTTGGGGTGTCTAGGGGTACTTTTCAGCTTGTACACCCACTTGCATGGCAAAGCCTTCTTGCCCTTAGGCAAGGCAACCAAATCCCAAGTCTCATTCTTATGCAAGGAGTCGATCTCAGACTGCATAGCCCTCTCCTAGGAGTGACTGTCACCCCTGCACATAACCTCATCATAAGTGAAAGGCTCTTCTGCATCTGTAACCAAAATATAATGCATAGAGGGCTGAAATCTATCAGGTGGACGTCTGTCTCTAGCAGACCGTCTCACTGCACGCTCTGCTGCCTGCCCAGCTGCCTGTCCAACACCCTGACCATGAGCATCTGCTGTAGCTATACGCTGTCCAACTGGCTGTGCAGGAGCTCTAGGCTCCTCCTGAAATATCACTCTGCGGATCTCAACCACTTTCTCAGGCTGCCTGTGCATCTTGTCTTCATGGAAGACTACATCATGGCTTCGTACTATTTTTCCCACCTGCGGATCCCATAGGTGATAGCCCATCTCTCCTGAATCACCATAACCAAGAAAGATGCATTTAATGCTCTTTGGATCCAACTTACTCCTCTTGTCCTTGGGCACATGGCAGAATTCCTCACATCCAAAGACACGGAGATGCGCATAAGAGGGTGGCTTACCAGCCCAAACTTCCTCTGCAACCTGGAAATCCAATCCACTAGAAGGCGATCGGTTTATGACGTGCACTGCCGTACTAACTGCCTCAGTCCAAAAGCTCTGTGGTAGGCCTGCATGGCTAAGCATAGAGTGGACACACTCCTGAATAGTCTTGTTCATGCACTCAGCCAAACCATTCTGGGCGGGGGCGTAAGGGGCGGTCAACTAATGCTTAATACCCCTGTCATCACAAAACTGCTCAAAAGCACGTGAGACATATTCTCCCCCATTGTCAGTCCTAAGGCATTTCAGCCTATACCCAGTCTGGTTCTCAACAAGAGCAAGCCAACACTGAAAGATTGCCAAGACATCGGACTTTTGCTTTATGGGATAAGCCCACACTTTCCTAGAAAAAGCATCAATGAAGGTAACAAAGTACTTCACACCACCCATAGACATACACGGCATGGGCCCACAAACATCTGAATGCACCAAAGCCAAGGGCTCACTCATGCATGGCCTACCCGATTTCTTATGCGTAGACCTATTCTGCTTACCATAAAGACAATGATCACATGAGTCAAAACGTGCATAGTCCAAAGACGGAAGATACAGTAAACCAGATAACATTTTCATTCCCTTCAAAGACATATGCCCCAAACGGGCATGCCAAAGTGATACATGTGGGATAGAGCCCACTACCAAAACATGGTCTACAGAAGACCCAGATACAACAAGAGGATAGAGGCTACCAGCCTTGGCACCTCTAGCAAGCACAAGTTTGCCTTTGGTAATCTTCCAGGCAGAATCCCCAAAACAGACATGAAACCCTGCATCATCCAACTGTCATGCAGACATAAGACTGCGCGTAAGCGTAGGTACATGATGTACATCCATGAGAAAAAAGGAACTGCCAGTGGAAAACTGCAACTAAATATCTCCACAGCCCACAATATCAAGAGACCTGTCATCTCCAAGTCTGACTGATCCAGATACAGTACGGTAAGAGTGAAACCACTCACAGTAAGGCGTCACATGGAAGGACGCACCTGAATCCAATAACCAGCACTGTGCATACATACTAGGTGTCTCAGTCAAGTGTGAAGCATCAGAAGAACTAGCTGCAAGTATGAACTCATCACTACCATCGAAATCCTCGGTCTCCATGACATTAATTTCTTCAATCTTGACGCTAGACTTCGCAGGTACTGTGCTGCGATCAGAGGACTTCTCCTGCACTTTCTCTTTGCCCTTATCCTTGCGCTTCTCATTGCGCAACTCATGACACTGTGGTCTGATATGGCCCTTTTTCCCACAATGATGACAAGTGACATTAGCGTTGCGCCCACGCAACTTACTACGCGACTTTCCACAAGATTTAGACCGACCCTTCTGCGAGTCACGGCCACAGTTATTACAACGATGATTCCTGTCATTCCTGCCTCTAACTGTCAAAGCATGTGAAACACGAGAGGCATCCAAGTTTTTGCGATTAACCTCTTCCTGCAGAAGAGCACTCTCAACATCATTCAGTTTCAGAGTAGCACTAGAGGCACATAGGGCAGTGCGGAATACATCCCATGACTCATTCAGAGTCCCAAGCAAGAAAAGAGGAGTTACTTCCTCTCCAAAGGTGATATCCTGCGAAGTCAGATTCTTCAGTATAGCATGAAACTAGTTCAAGTGAGCAGACATAGTCGCATTATCCTTCATGCGCAGATCCATAAGCTGCTTCAACCAGTACATCTAACTCGCCGGACTTTTTTTATCATAAAGATTCTTGATCTTATTCCATAGATCCCATGCACTCTGTGCTTCCTCAAATACATTATAATGTACCTGTTCAGTGAGAGACAATACAATCGTGGACTTGCATAGCTCATCAAGTTCAAGACAGTCGTCATTGTCCATAGTTTCAGGCTGCTCCCCACTCAACCAAAGTGGCTTAATCTGAGATTTCTGCACCAAGACTTGCCAAATTTGACTCTTCCAATAAGAGTAGTTGGTACCATCCAACTTTGTGATGTTAAATATGGCATTATCAGTCGAAGAGGATGCCATAATGCAGGCTAGAAATGCACAGACAATGCAAAACTGCTGGCTATTTTACTACAAAAAATGCCCAAAAAGGTGAGAAGGATCGAAGCTTGCACACGAGCTATGGCGGGAGAGCAAGAGCAAGAAAGAGAGAGACAAGAAATGGGAACTCCAAATGGAGAGAAAAGTGTGCCAAAAGATGTTGCCCACTTAGTACTAGGTGCGGTACACCAAATCAGGATATTTCAGCATTAAAAATACTGCTCAGTCCACCAATAAATGGTTGCTGTAATAAATTTCAGAATTGCAATAATGAGAGCAAACTGTCCCAAAACTGGATCTAATGTCAACTAAACAATGCTAGGTCCAAAGCCGGCATAAAGAGGACAAAGCAAAGTCAAATGACAGTGAAAATACATGAGCATAACACTGAGAGATGTCAAATACATCTGCCAGTAAGAGGCACACCCCAGATAATCTAGGCAAAATGTAGAACCAATTGCCAAAACCTGACACAAATAGGTGTCTGCTCAAAAGAAAGCGGATCCAAAATTGAGACTCAGCTCATAAGCATCATGTGAACCAAGACATATACTCAATGCAACATCCAATTATCGGAGTATAATCCCAAAGTCTCAATACATCTATAACTGCTTAATGACATAGACTGCTCCAATAGCATGTAATCCGTGCTCAAGGTCAAGTAAGCATGCAAGATGCTCCCACTGGCACAAAAGGCGTACAATCGAGTTAAGGGCTCAAGCAACCCAAGACAAAGTACCAGTGACAAGTGACCAAGTCAATGCGTCATATGCTTCCCAAGAGCATGACATACATGAAGCAACTGATGTAGCAACCACTAAGCAAGACATAATCCCAATGGCAAGATCTCTGTCAAGTCAATAAATCCAGTAGCAAGCCAAAGTCAATATCCATGTGAGTCGAAAGTGCTCAAAACATACAAATCGGAGCTCCAAAATATATGTCAAGCATAGACGAACTAAGAGGCATCAACCACGGACCAAAGCATGTAATGCATAGAGCTTATCCGTCAAGTACAGACAATAGGCATAAGCGGCCCAAATGCCAGTCAAGTCGACCAAACTACCAATGACAAACCAATAACAATGGAGCAAATGCGATGCTCAAAAGCATTCCAGAATCGCGATCATGAGCTCGAAGTCGATCCCCAAAGTGTAATACATCATGACATAACCCATAGGATACATCCGGTATCGATAGAGAAGCAATACATGTGACAAATGAGCTTCAGCCCGCTCATGTACAATAGCTCTAAACAATCCAAAACTGTCAATTTCCAGCCCAAAAACAATGCCAAATCATGGGCAAATCAACTGCATACATTCCCAAGACATTAGGCATCATGTAGACCGCACACGGGCATCAAACAAGGTAACCGGAGTAGAGTATAAGCATCAAATGCCAATGCCAAGTGTGGCTGCCCTGTTTCCAGCACTGTATAATAGTAAATAACAGTCCCAAATTAGCCAATATTTCAGGCCAAAATCATGGCATAATCATGTGCATACATTCCCAAGGCACTAGGCATCATGTAGACCGCATACGGGCATCAAATAGCACAACCGGAATGGAGTGTAAGCAACAAATGCTAATGCCAATGGTGCTGCCCTATTTTCAGCCTGTTATGACAGTTTATGACAGTCCCAAATCTGAAGAAATTAGCCCCGAATGATCAAAACCAATGCCCAAAGCTTGAATGACATCAAACATGAAGTCTATAGCCCTCTTGATCAAGGTAGAGAGCAAGAAGCAATGGCCAAGTGTGGAGCTAAAGTAGACGAGTGCTAACAGCTTGGAAAAAAATGGTGCAATTTGCCCTATTGGTGCTGAACTTGCTGCTGCTCCACATGGGCTGAAAAGGGGGTAATGGGGGGCTCAAGAAGGGCCTATCAAAGGCCTATGACAAGCCTCTCTGAGCCTTGATAGGTGTAAGGCACAATATGAGGAGAATAAGCTTCAAGGGTTTGAAGCCATGGCTACCCTTGCTGTTTGCAACCTGTAGAATGAAATAAAACCCTAAAAGAATGATCAAATACCTCAGTATCAATGCCTTGAAGGTGCCTCAATAGGCCGGGAAGGTGCTCGGGAAGCCGGGGAGTGACGGGAGCTCGGGGAGATCGGAGATGGCTGCCGGGATGGAGATCCAATGCACGAAGGGAGTCGATGCGAAGGTAGAGAAGCACTGAGTCGAGCTCGAGCAAGAGGAAGCCAAGCTCTGATACCAGTTGAAAGGTGAGAAGGATCAAAGCTTGCACACGAGCTATGGCGAGAGAGCAAGAGCAAGAAAGAGAGAGACAAGAAATGGGAACTCCAACAGTCACAATGTGTGATCGGGCCTTCCTTTATTTATTAGTCACTAAAAAATGAATGTAAAGAATAAAGTGACGTGACGGGCGCCCGCCACCTGCAGTGTGCAGTGGCGGGTACTGTCAGTGTAGTAATATACGGGGCGGCACGGCGGAGGCGCCTTTACCCCAACACAAAGCTTTCACCCATTACTTATGGAGCTATAACATCTATTCAAGGACTAACTTTCCTTGAGATGCAACTGCTTCTAGGCTTAGGGATACTCTTGCAGCTAAATCAATTCAAGTTAGCTAGATTTTATTGCTATGTCTTGGACAATGTTTGGCTCATTTTTAGCAAGGCAATGCTTATTTCTCATTTATATAGCAAAATGATATTTTTATGATCAACTATGGTAACAAGTGTTGGAACCATGGTTTAGTTCATCACCTTTGCTTTCCAGCCTTGAAAGGATATTTTTATTGATCAACTATGGTAACAAGTGTTGGAACCACAGTGTAGTTCATCACCTTTGCCTTCCAGCCTTGAAAGTTAGTATTGTTTTGAGAGCTTCTTTAAGGCCATTGGTACCAGATACAAATATTCCTCCCCACTTTGTGTGTGAACAAACTAGCGATAAATCATGAAAGTGGTGCTACCACATGGTGTAGCAAGCCCAAATGGAACTGGTTTCCATCCACATGCAACTATAGTACAAGTGTCAAAAATGCAAACCACTTTGTCATTTAAGAGAGGGGTGTGGTCGAGAAAAACTTGTGGGATTGAATGTTTTGCTTTTCTTGGGGTTAATTGTTGCAATATGAGAGTGAGAGCAAGAGAAAGTGTACATATGAGGGAGAGAGAGCTCATGTACAAGAAGAAGATTTTGCTTAATGAGTTGTTTACAAGCACAATCGATGCACTCTCCTCTTCATTGAGAGTGACCTCTAGGCTATTTAAATAGCTCTAGATGGCTAGGATTAGGGTTTTCCCCTGCCCTCCAGTTCATTCACACTCAACTACCCTTATCCACCCTTGCATACATAGGGTTCACATGCCTATCTCTCAACATCCCCCCTCAATGCTAGAGTGGCATTGGACTACAAGACATGTTAATGCCTCCCCTCAAACAAAATGGGATGCCTTTATAAATCAGGCTACAAGAGTGCTTATAAGTAGAGGATTTATAGATTTAGAAAAGTCAATCATCATGTGTTTTTCTTTTGGTACTTCAGGGATGGTAGGACATTTACTAGTAATATGCCCTATCTTCTTACATTTGTTGCACTTCATTTTGTTAGTATATTTTTTCCAACAGTTGCTGACAAGATGTCCTTTCTTATTGCAAAAATAGCATTTGGTGGAGACAGCATGAACCAAGAGTTGCTCGCGGCCTATTGAAGTAGATGCCTGACTGGTGCTGCCTTCTGTTTTATTTCTTTTCTCCTCATCTAAATAAGATTGGATAGTTCTTTCCAAGGTTGGATTTGGGATATTTGTAAAAGTAGGTACAAGGGTTGGAAATACCTTCTTTATGATAATCGTTCTCTTCCCAATTTTTGCGGGTAACTTTTAAGAGAATAACAATGGCATCTTTATAATGAATTGGAGCATGAACCGAGGATAGATGTGCCATGAGCCCCTTCATGTAAGACATGAACTTACCTAGGTTTCCTCATTGCTTATACTCCAAGCTAAAAATTTCAATATTAAGGAAAATTTTAGAGTTCTTTCCTTTAGCCCCATAAAGCTTTTCAAGCTCATCCCATTTCTCCTTGGTAGTGGAGAGTTGGTCAATGTGATGCATTAAGGATTCATCTAGATGAAGCATGATTATGGCTTGGGCTCTTTCATCATCTTCTACATCAAGTGGGTTTGATGGATCAATAACCTTGGTCTCTTTAATGAAGGGCCAGTAGCCCCATTCCATCATTTTATACTTCACTAATACCTACCATGGATGAAAGTCTCTCCATCAAACTTACAAAATTGAGGTCTAACATCGGCATAGGCCATGGCCCTTATAGGAAGGTCTTACCAATTTCTCTAGACAATGGTAGTGTCTAGTCCTTTACACAATGGACAATAAGTGTAGAAGCAAAAGAGATTATTAATATGTAGCATGATCAAATGCGACGTGTTACAAGATGAGACGAGGGATGAGGATAATGATCTATGTTTTTTATAACCAACGCATAACATTACAATGATAGTTAAGCATTCAATACATATGCTTAAGATAGAGACTAATCTCCTTAAGAGACTGAGATTTAGTATAAAACATCTTCCACATATTGATTAGAACCAAAATCATGACTAGGAATTGTAGCATTAGTGCTTAGAAGCACTCATCTCATAGTGCATGTTCAAAAGTTGGCTTTCTTACGAGCTTACTGATCTTCACCAAGTGTCTTTGAACTTGAGATCGAGCTTCTACATCTGAAAGAGACTCCATAGGACTTAAACTAGTGATTAGAATCACTATTAGTGTCAATCAGGGTGATTAATGTTGAAAGAAGAAAGCTTGAAACTTTTTGGCTATGGCTGCTAGACAACCCACAGCTAGGGTTTTACTTTGTGTGAGTAGTAGGGAAGGACTTATGCCAAACCCTTTAAGGGTAGGATAGGCCACTTAGGGTGCTACAAATGCCCTATGAGGGCTCAAGGGATTGTGCCCTCTATTGCCCATGCTACAGTGCGAAAGTTCACACCATCTGAAAGTGTACTAGATTTGTGTTTTCTACAATGCTAGCCTCCTCGTTGCCCAATGTTAGACTTTGAAGCTCTAGGATGTTGTGTCTCAAGTTGAGAAGCGATCTTCAAAAGAGGTCTTGAGCTAAAATGCTCTCTTTTGCTCTCCATGGGTCCTTTAATAGAGGTGGGTATGGCAGGCAACTATGAAGGGAAGAGGTGTAGTGAGAAAATGACATGCTCATGTACACTTAGTGGGCAATGGAGTAGAAGGAAGCTCGTTGGATCAGAGTTAGGTCTGATACCATGTTGCAATATCAGAGTGAGAGCAAGAGAAAGTGTGCACAAGAGGGAGATAGAGCTCAAGTACAAGAAGAACTTGCTTAATGAGTTGTTTACAAGTACAATTGGTACGCTCTCCTCTTCATTAAGAGTGACTTTTAGGTTGTTTAAATAGCCTTCGGATGGCTAGGGCTAGGGTTCCCCCCTACCCTCTAGTTCATTCATACCCAACTACCCTTATCCACCCTTGCTTGCATATGGTTCACATGCCTATTTCTCAACATTAAAAAAAAGAAGGAAATTCTTTATTGGATCAAATCAAAATACATTGCAAGATTATTGTTCTTTTAGTCAAATTCTGGGAGCATCATCACTGCTTCTCGTGGGAACATACCCTCTCTTAAAAAGGTGGACCTATTGGATATGTCACAAGCGTTTCAATGCATACATGTATTGTGTTTGTTATTGCATATTTAAGGAAGAGAGGTGATTTGAATGCTAGGAAAATAGACTAGATATTTGAACATAACTTTATCTCCCTGGTTCCTTGTTCTTAACATAGATATAAAATTGTATTTTTTAAAACTTAAAGTATGTCAATGCTATGGAGTCATAACTGTAGGTTTTCTTGGGGTCCACTGAGAGTCCCCTCTATAAGGGATATGGTGATCTCTCTTGACCTAGTCCCTCACCCACGATGCTAAGTCGTTATGGATATGTGTTGAGAGCTTCTCCCTCACCCATGACCTCAATTCCAAGTCATTTCTCTATGCGAGTGCCCTTGGCTTGTACCTCTTTTTCATAATGTAATAGTTCCCAAGAAGGGCCATTCTACTCTCTTTGCCTACTATTGCTATCTTATGCCTATTTACTTGCTTTTGTGTCGTGTTACCTTTTGTGTAGGGCATTCTATGATGCGTCTTACGTTGAGACCCCTCTAAAGGGGATTTTTCTATGTGACTTGAAGGCCCCCATGGATTGTGTCATGAGGGGTAGTAGGCCTAACCCATGATAGCGGACTAGTCCCTCTGGGGCCACCTAGAAACAAGGATCAAGGGATGGTTCGTCACACCCTTTGTGCACAAAAAATATCTAATACATCCATGTGGCATTGTAATCCCACTAGAGTTTGATACAAGGGTGATGTCATCATCATACATCAGTAAAGTAACAAACAGGCAAAAGAATGATGCACTCGTACCACCTTCTCTATCTGTAAACTCAGCAATCTCATCTCTGTATATGCCAAAAAGTTTCGGGGAGAGTGAGCAGCGTTGTTTCTCCTCCATAGTGCTATGTATCACCTCTCATAGACCATCTAAGCATTGAAGTCACCTCATCAGTCTCTTACAATGCAAACTCTCCATGTATTATTTCTGATCGTTTTCCAAGCATTTACCTCACCCTATCACTCTCTCTACAATACAAAGGCTTCCCATATTAGCTTTGATCATATTCCAAATATCTGTAGTCTTTGGAGAAGTCAATCTTGTGGTATTGTTTTCACGAGAAGGCAATCTTGTGGTATTGTTTTCACCCTACCACTCTCTCATAAAATGCAATTGTCCCCCATATCATCTTCAATCGTATCCCAAGTGCCTGTAGTCTTTGGAGAAGGCAATCTTGTGGTATTGTTTTCACCCTACCACTCTCTCATACTATGCAATGGTCCCCCATATCATATTCAATCATATCCCAAGTGCCTGTAGTCTTTGGAGAAGGTATCCTTGTGCTATTATGCCAAAGGCTTTGCAAAAATCCACAAAGTGGCAATAGTGTCTATAACGTTGTGTCTTCACTTGCTTGATCAAGCTCTCCAATGTGAATGTATTATCTACGATGCAGAAATTACTGCGAAAATCAATTTATTCACAGGCTCGGAGACCTTTCTTTAAAGAAGCGGTAGGGTTTGCAATGTGTATGGTAAAGCACTAGTAGTGGCAAGCTCTAGGCTATGGGGTTCGGTAGATTGACGGCCCCCTTTCACTTGACGGAGCCCTCCCCAGTCAGCTCTATTTTCTGTTGCGTTCGAGAAAGCTGATTGTTTGAACAGCCTGAAGCAAGTTCCCCTTCTTCTGGCCCTCGACTGTCAGCGATCTTTTTTGTGAATGTTCAAGGGTCCCCATTGAGAAGCCATCGATCGTCATAAAATCAATTCCCTGGCTTCCTCATACATTTCAGAAGCTCGTTCGATTATAAAATTCAGAGATGGCTCTGTAGGAAGGCGTTCCGTCAGGGTTGTCTTTGGCTGAAAATCTACTGGCTCGTGTACCCTACCCTTCCCCATCACCTTAATGATCTCAAATATCTCATCGACAAAGAACGGGTGACCTCAAATATGTCAATTCACCGGCTTTGACATCCATGGCTGCTGCTTATTCCCGTTTGTTGCGACGTAGGGCCAGTGGATTGGCACCTTCGGCACAGAAACTGTCAACATCAAATTGCGACCCCCAGCGGCTAATTCCTGGCTCGCATTTTTTTCATCTTGATGATCGCAACTGCAGAGATGTTTCAGGGTCAGGGTTCCCATGGATTATCAAGAGGGGCTTCTTCTCTGCTCTTTGCCCTAACGCTCATCGAAGGGAGGATTGCACGGTAAGCCCTTACCTCCTCCAGTCTCAACGCAGCCTTTCTTATCACCCTACCCTGGGTAATGTGCTGGATGCATCATCTGATCCATGGAGCAAGGTTGGCTTCTCGCATCATCAAAAGGCTCCTTTTTCTCAGCAGAGCCATCACCGCCTAGATGAATCGCCAGACTGCCCACCACTGCGGCCTCCGATCGAGCAGAAGAGATTAGAATCACTTGGAAGGGTAGCAGAGAGGTCATGGGTCGATCGCTTCCTGCCTCACCGGCTCCGACCTTTTGCATTGCTTGCTCGGGTAGACAAGCCCATAGGCACTTGGCTTCTTGCTTGGCCGTGCATGTGGTACGATGGCAATTTCCTGTTTCAATGAGCCTTTTGTTTAGCAAATGGAGCAGAAATGTACACCAATAAGCTGATAGTTAAGAATGGATGTTAAGGATGTTTTCTGCACGAGAGAGAGAGAGAGAGAGAGAGAGAGAGAGAGAGAGAGAGAGAGAGAGAGAGAGAGAGAGAGAGAGAGAGAGAGAGAGAGAGAGAGAGAGAGAGAGAGCTGTGCAGCTTCTTCCATACAGCAACAATAGGCTAGTGCTCCTGAGGGGATTGCTCCTGCTGTTTTAGGGTCGGGTGGCTGCTGTCTAAACATCACACCATTTTGGACCCAGATTGCTGCAGGTCCTTTTGGGCAGGACATTCCTCAAGGGCAGTCTCTTTCGGGTGGTTTCTGGGAGTCCTATTTGCTGTTCAAACAGCAGCATGTGCACTTGATTTTCTGTTTTAGTGGGTTAGGAGTCAGGTCCTATATCCTATCTGCAATGCATAACTTGGATGGCATTGATATGGAGTTTCTTGACCAGTACATTGATGCTGATATGTAGAAAGAGATATGTGGATTCAGATGTGGAATCGCAGGTTGAGGATTTTCAGGATGATGGAGAAAAAGAAGTACACAAGCACTGCAAGCTAGCAGTTGATCCTTTGGGCTTAGGCATTCCAGAGGTTCCTCAGTGGGGGAGGGGGACTCTCGTCCTCCTCAATATGAGAAGAACAAGTGGTTGCAATATATGCTTTCTTAAGCTAAGCTTGATGAGTGATTATGCTCATGCAAATGAAGGGAAAGCAACTAGTATGTTAGAAGGAGAACATGTAGTGCCAATTTTGGAGAGAGACATTGTGTTGCAATAAATTGCAATCTTCATCAAGAGAGGTGCCATCTTCTAATTCATAGTTTGAATTTCCCTCATTGCCCATATAAAGGCATGGCTAGTGGTGCAAGCTTCTCTTATATTGAGGAAATTTAGGATGGCCCAAAGGTATTTTTGAGGTTCTCTTTTGCATCTTGGAAGCTCATGCTTGGATCATATATCGCATCCTCGTGTTCTTAGATGGATAACTAGTTTATGTTGTGCCATGGCAGCCCATGGAGGAATTCCAGGATGCACTTTATAATCCATAGACTCTCACATCTCTCTTGAGCACTTTTTGCTCGCATATTTGATCATAAGACCATTTCTTGCGTCTCTCTACCCTCTCAAATATTCTTTGCTTTCATCATTGCTATCTTCTATCAACATTACGGCTTCTCATGACGTGCCTCATTTTGATGCACCAACCATGAGGAAACCTCAACACATGGAGGATGCTTGACTAGCTTTTCTTGGAACTTAAACACACATGCACAAGTGTTGTCTCGAAAGATCCTTCTTCCATGATGTTAGATATAAACTCGTTCCTTGTGGTAGCTTTGCAAGCTCAATTGAAAGAAATACGATGGCAACTAGCCAAGTTGTGCACTTCCCCACTATCTATTTGTGTATAGAGCCATGAGGACATTGTCTCTTCAATTCTAGGCTGATCTCTTTAAAGGGAAGAAGAAGGAATGTGACGAGATGAACATCGACCTGTGGTTGGTCAAATGGATGGCCTATTTTGATCTTTATTAGTTCGATGGAAAATGAATGAGTGAAAGAATTAATCGATGCACAATGATACTCGATTATGAATGAGTAGTGTATTAATGTGTGTGTGTGTGAGAGAGAGAGAGTACAGAGCTCTAGGCGATCACATTGAGTAATGCCACACTTATGCAAATGAGGCATGAAGTGTCTTTAAATAATAAAAGATTTGTCGTTAGAAACCCTAAAATAAACCTTAACCCTAGTGTCAACACTAAGTGATAGTAGGTGCAACAACTGTATTTAATGACAGCTTAAATGGCTAGGGTGCCCAGATCATGGATCAAAGAGCATCAATGCGTAACCCATGGGATGGCCTACAAGGTTCCCTCCTTGAAATGGGTGGATCGATCTAGGAAAAATGGCAAAATCCTAGAAAATAAAAAGAAGTATAAGGGTATGGTTGCACAAGTTCATCCAAGTGGATATAGCAACTTATGATAGTACAAAGTATGACAGATCATGGAACAAATGGAATCAAGTTCATGGCTTATCGAAAAGCATGGAACTTTGGTAAAGGAAGAGCCTTCGTGAAAAGATGTGCCAATTTGTCTTCAGTGGGTATGTAAGACAACTCTATTTCTTTAGTTGATATCCGCTCATGAATGTAATGATAATGAACTTCTATATGCTTTGTGTGGGCATGGAACACTGGGTTCCGCGCAATGGCCAAAGCACTTTGGTTGTTAGCATAGATAAGTGTTAGAGATGTTTTGTGCACGAAGATTTGCAAGTAACTTGTAAACCTAAACACACTCCATTGTGGTTGTGAACACTGCTCGATACGCAGCTTCACAATTGGAAGTAGCAACTGTAGTTTGTTTCTTGCTGAACCAAGAAACAAGAGATGTACCCAAGAAGTAGTAGTTGCCACTATGAGAGACAAGAATTTGAAAATCCAGCCTAATCATTATCAGAATATTCATGCAAAGAGTGTGAAGAATCAGCCTTGTAGAAAAGGCCAAGGTCGTGGGTGCCTTTAAGATACCAAAAGACATGCATCGTGTGCCAAGTATTGAAGGGTTGTGCATATGTTTGCTCACCTGGGAGATAGCAACCGGAAGATTGGGCTTGTGTGACACACATAAATTAGGCGTCCAACAGCTTGCTAATCTAAAGTAGTATCAAAAGGATCCGCTACCATCAGAAGTGAATCTAAAATGAGGCTCCAAGGGAGTAGGTAGACACATGCTTGCAATCCTCAAACTGAAAGCACTGAAGAAGTTGTTCAATATACTTTGACTGTGTCACAATGATACCCTCCTCAATGGTGGCAAATTGGATCCCCAAATAATAGTGAAGTAGACCAAGATCTATCATGGCTAATGTTTGCTGTAAATCAGTCTTAAATGCTGCAATTTGTCCAGCAATTGTCTCAATGACAAGCATGTCATCAACATAAAGCACAAGAACAATAAAATTAGATCCCTGATGTTGAATGTAAAGAGTAGCATGGGTAGGGCTTTTCTAAAGTCCGAGATGCAATAGATGAGAATGTATGGGGGCATACCAAGCCTATGGAGCTTGCTTTAAACCATACAAAGTCTTCTTGAGACGATAGACTTTGGGCACAGAGCCTTTAACCACAAATCAATGGCTGAGAAACATATACCTCTTCAATGAGATTCATGGAGAGATGCTGTCTTAATGTCTAGCTGATGCACCTCCCAATGAAAGTGGGCAGCAAGGGCAATAATACTCTTGATCATAGGAATGTGAGAGGTAGGGGCAAAAAGTCTCCTCAAAGTCGATTTCTTGTTGTTGTCCATAGCCCTTGTCAACAAGGTGGGCTTTGTACTTGTCAATAGAACCATTTGATTTTCTTTTAATTTTATAAACCCATTTGGTACCTATTCCACGTTTAGTGTGAAGAGGCAAGTCACATATCTCCCAAGTATCATTGTGATGGATGGAATCAGTCTTTGCCTTCATTGCTTCCACCCAAGGAGCATGTGAAAAAGCATCTTTACAAGATAGAGGCTCTTCATTGCATGTTGTAGCCATCAATGCACATGCAAGAAGATTACCTTGGTCCTTACGAGTAGAGGCTCATGTGTGGGCAGCCAAAGGAAGAGGCTGTTTGCTGTCTTGAAGAGTGTCTAGTAGCCAGTGAGGGACTTTGTTAGGCTGCTGAATTTCAGCTCTTGTATACTCCAACTGATCTAGAGTAGGGGGCTGCTCTTTGGACAAGGTATCGTGATGTTGTTGTGGCTATAAATCAGGCTGAATAGACAGCTGTAATGTATCTGTAGATGGTGGAAATAAATGTTGAGAAGAAGGATCAGCCATGGAACCATTATCGAAAAGCGGTAGTACGTTGCTAAAGATGTTTGAAGCATCAATAGTAGGCTATTTTTAACAGTCCAGCAAGGGGTGAGAAGCTTTTTCAGCAAAGATAACATCTCTGCTAACTATAACCTTGCTTGTAGAGGGTGGTTAAAGATAGTACCCTTTACTTTCAGCACTATATCCCTTTACTTTCAGCACTATATCCAATAAATATGCAGTGAACAGCCTTATTATCTAGCTTATGCCTTTTTTGAGAAGGCAAATGAGCATACATCTGAAAATCCTCATGAGAGAGAGAAAGCTTGGAGCCAGTCCATGACTCATGAGTGATGGTGCATAAAGCTCTTGTGGGACACCTATTCAAAACTTAAGCGGCACATAGAATAGCATTGAACCAAAAAGAACAGGTAAATTCTTACTCGTTAGCATGCATTTTACTATCTCTATGAGTGACCTATTCTTCCGTTTTGCTACTTCATTTTGTTGTGGAGAGTAAGGGACGGTCCACTGACGATGAATACCTCAAGATGCAAGATACTCTGAAAACAACTTGGAAAGTATTCACCACACCCACCCCCCCACACCCCCCCCCCCCCACAAAAAAAAAAGTTGGTGCGAAGGGTCCAAATGTGAATGTTGCTTTGGTTTTCCACCATAGCAATAAAGGTCTTGAAGTAAGAGAAGACTTTAGACTTAGATTTCAGCCCATATATCCAATTGAATTGGGATTTGTCATCTACGAATGTGACAAAAAATAGAAATCTACCAATGGATTTGGTCTGCAAAGGACCTCAAACATCATTGTGAAGGAGGTGCAAAATAGATGGTGAATGAATATGAGAATCTTTAGGAAAGGAGAATCAATGCATCTTACCAAGTAAACAACCTTCACAAATGTGATTTGACGACAAGTGAATTTTTGGAAGATCTTTGACCATATCCTTTGAGTAGAGCTTCATCAATGGTCGATAATTAATGTGACCAAGCCTCTGATGCCATAAATGTGTATCATAAAAAGATTCTTTTGTTAATAAGGCATTGCCAATATGATTTTCAGCAAGTTGTTGATACTCCTTTTTCTTTTCCAATGCAATGCGCTTATGACATTCAGTGATGTCTTGCCCTGTCTTCTAGCAATAATTACACCTCTTAACTTTGTTGACTGTACCCTTGGAAGGATTGGAAGCGGATAGACCAACATGGAAGGGTGTCTTCGATGTAGAAGGGGTGGAAGAAGAAGGATAACCAGCATGAAAGTTTGTTGTTTTTTAAGCAACAACCTTGTTTTTTATCTTGGGTTTGGGTTTTCCACGATGATGGTGTCAGAGTGCAGCGATGCGGAAGCGTGGGACCAAGAATGAGAGAGAGAGTGAACACAGAGAGAGGAGAGAGAGAGAAAGAGAGACAGTGGAAGATGAAGATCTGCTGTATAAGGTATGCTGTATACAAAGATATGTACACGGGCGCAGTGCGTGTGACTACGTGTCTCCACCTCGATGATGCAACCTGCTGTCCACCTCGAAGTATGCTGCAATCTGCTCGATCTCTTGTTGGAATCTGCAATCGCAAGTGAGAAACAGTGTGCTGGCTGCCAGCTATAAATAGCCTGAGAAAATGCGATAAAATATGACAGGTTGACTGCATTAAATGCAGCTGACTGGTACAGATCTAGCCGACCTGCACCAAACTGCCACGTGATAGCTGACGTGGCACTGCTGACGTGGCTGTTGACGTGGCACTGGTCTGCTCCGTCAGACCCTGATGGATCCGTCAACTTGCTCCGTATACTGTAAACCTCTCAGGTGGCTGTCCGGCTGGAAAACACACTGTATACTGCTGTACAAACCCTAACTGTGCCTGTCCAGGGGATGACAATCTCTGTCCAGGGGATGACAATCTCTAACATCCCCTCTCAGAGCCTGGACGGGGCATAAGGTTGAGGGATCTGGCATGTCTCCGAAGTAGAGCCTGGGGAAGCGCCTTTGTAAACAAATCTGCAAGATTGTCCTCCGTCTTGCAGTACGCCACATCTATGGTCTCATCCAGAAGCTTCTCCCTGATGAAGTGGTATTGGATCTCTATGTGCTTCGTCCGGGCATGGAAAACAGGATTCCGTGCCAAGGCAATGCAACTTTCATTGTCGCATCGCAGAAAAGTAGGACAAGTCTGGGGGCAGCCAAGCTCCTCCAACAATCTCCGAAGCCACACAACCTCACATGTGGAAGATGCGGCCCGATACTCCGCCTCAGTAGAAGAAAGGGCTACCGTGGACTGCTTCTTGCTACTCCATGAGATAATACGTGCACCCCAAGGTAAAAGAGTAGCCTGTAGTAGACCGCCTATGGTCCACATTGCTAGCCCAATCCGAGTTGCTCCAACCTGCAAGTACAAGATCTGAACCACCTGTGCCTGCTGGATAATGAATCCCTAAGTTAGAGGTCCCCCTCAAATACCGAAGTATCCTCTAGGCAGCTTGCCAATGCACCTTCTGAGGTTCACTCATGAACCCCGCCAAGAGACCTACAGCAAAACAAAGATCAACAGGAGTGTTGAGGAGCCAAATCAATGATCCAATCAACTGACGGTAGCGGGAAGCATCCGCCAAGGGAGAATCTGAATGGGAAGTGGCCTTCCAGTTCGGATCCATAGGAGTAGAAATGGTCCGACAATCCTCCATCGCAAAAGAAACCAAGAGCTCCTGTACATATCTCTGCTAAGAGATGAAAATCCCCCTCTAAGACTGATAAATCTCATGGCCCAAGAAGAAGTGGAGTAGACCCAAGTCCGTCATCTCGAACGTCTGATGTAAAGCTGCCTTCGTCTCTGTGACCTTCTGTGCATGATCACCTGTGACAATCAAATCGTCAACATACAACACAAAAAGCACACAACCAGTCTTGGAAGTGTATACATAAAGCTGCGGATCGGCCTTGGAGCGCCGATATCCCAACTGTGACTGAAGGAACGAGTCAATCTTCTCGTTCCATGCACGTGGAGCTTGCTTTAGGCCATACAAGGCCTTCTTTAATCTGTAGACTTGCCCATTTGAAGATCCAAAGCCAGGAGGCTGCTCTACATAGATCTCCTTCTTCAAATCACCATTGAGGAAGGCCGACTTCACATCCAACTGGTAGACAGGCCATCTCCTATGGCCAGCCAAGGCAAGAACAGCGCGAATAGTCGCCATATGAGCAGTGGGGGCAAAAGTATCATGACAGTCAATTCCTGGGTACTGTGCAAAACCTTTAGCAACAAGGCGAGCCTTGTGCTTGTCCAAAGAACCATCGCTAAGGTACTTGGTCTTGAAGACCCATTCGACGCCAATCACCTTCTTATGAGAGGGGCGAGGCACGAGGTACCAAGTGCCATTCCTCTCAATAGCCTCCAACTCGGCTTCCATAGCTTTCTTCCATGGTGCGGACTGTAAAGCCTCCTTCACGGAGGTGGGCTCTCGATCCTGCATAACACGGTTTATCAAACAATAATTAGAGCAAACAAGCTCCGTAGAATATGCGTGGTGCCTCCATGACCGCCGCGGACCATCCTGCGGTCCCCACTCTTCAGGGACCCCCTCGATCCCTAAATCTCGGAGTGTGTCACAGGCCCAACGAGGAGGAGGCCGGATCTCTCCTCGTCGCTCTCCATCAGCTGAAGACTCTGGGATATCCACCGGTGGTAGCTTCTCGGGGGTGACCGGTGGAAGAGTAGACTTTGTATCTAAAATAGAATCGGAATCAAAAGGCGCTGGCTCCAAAGGAACTGTCTCGGGAGTCCAACTCTCCCTTGGATCTCCAAGAACGGGATGCTCCTCACTCGCTGCTATGGTTGGAACCTCCACGAACCGCACATCTCGACTGGTGTACACATCCCGCTTTACGGGATCATACAAGCGATAGCCTTGGGACTGAGAGCTGTAGCCAACGAACACTTGTCTTCGGGAAGCCGCTTCAAATTTATCACGATGAGTCTTGGGAATGTAAATATAGGCATCACACCCAAAAACCCTAAAATAAGAAACATTGGGCTTAGTCCCAAAGTAAGCCTCAAAAGGTGTCATTCCATCAACGGCCGAAGTGGGGGATCGGTTGAGGATGTGGATTGCAGTAGCCACAGCCTCGGCCCACAGAAACTGAGGTGTCTGTCGGTGCTCCATCATGGTGCGCATCTTCTCGATCACACTTCGGTTCTTCTGTTCAAGAATGCCATTTTCTTGAGGAGTGTTGGTGTTAGCAAACTCCTGGTGAATGCCTCTGTTTGCACAAAAACGAGCAAACTCATGAGAAACAAATTCACCACCCTTGTTGGAGCGCAAGGTCTTCAATCGCTGGCCCGATCGGTTCTCCTCAAAGAGAAGCCAATCCTTGAACTGGGAGAAAGCCTCCGACTTCAACACCAAGAAGTAGGCCCAAGTCATCCTGCTGTAGTCATCTACGATCAACATGAAGTACGAGCTTCCTTTCAAGGACTCGTTCCTCATAGGGCCACAAAGATCCGTAGATCTCCATCCGTGAAGTAGACCGCCGCGAAGTGTTGTTGGGAATCGCATCCTTATGCTGCTTCCCACGAATGCAGGAGACGCATGGCTGCTGGCTCACTACTATGTCCGGCAACCCTTGAACAAGCTGTCCATGTGACGCCCTCCGAAGATAATCATAGTTTAGGTGACCAAACCGAGCATGCCATAGCTCGGACTGTGTCTGAGAGGTAAGAAGAAGAGTAGTGAGAGCGGTAGAAGACGTCAATTTGTAGATGCCGTTCTCCTCATATCCTGATGAGAGAACCTTGCTTGATCCACGATCAAGGACTCGTACCGAATCACTGTCAAACTCCACCAAAAGTGTAAGGGAACAAATCTTATGAACCGAAAGTAGATGATATCCTAAACCTGGCACATGCAACACCTCTGAGGTATGGGTACCACCACGTCCATCTGGAATAAGCTGTATCTCACCCCGTTCTGCAATAGACACCGAAGAGCTATCTCCGATGAGAATTTGCCCACGTGAAGGTCGCAACTGGGCAACACCAATTGACGAAGGAGTCGTGTGCCGGGAGGCACCACTGTCTACGATCCACTCTCGAGCCTGTGGGGCTGTCATTGCAGCATCAGAAGCCTTTGGTGTAGAGTCCTCAACGACTGCTAAATGAAGAAACGCAGCTGATGAGGGTGCAGCCACCGCTCCAGAATCCTTCGAGTCCTTCTTCTTGGCGTCCTTCTTGTCTTTGTCGGGGCAATCCTTCTTCCAATGGCCGGTCTTATCACAAATATGGCATGTTGATTCTTTTTCCTTGTCCTTCTTTGGCTTGTTGTCTTCCTTCTTCTTCTTTTGGTCCTTCCCCTTCTTCTGAGAGGCTTGACCTGTCAATGCTTCCGACTTGGAAGCATGCTGTCCCTTTAGTTGTTCCTCTTGGTCCAAGACCATAGGAACCAACTCTTCCCACCGAAGAGTAGAGTCACGCCCCGAAGCAATAAGGGCGGAGTAAAAAGCACCGAATCGTGGCGGCAATTGGGACAAGAGTGTGATCGCCATGTCTTCGGAGGAAATCAGCTTCCCCGCATTCTGAATCTGCATCTGAAGCTGTCTAAGCTTGTTGATGTGCTTCCGCAACGAAGAAGACTTGTTCACGAACAAGGTCCACATTTGCACCTCCAAAGAAACCCTCTTCATAAGGGTCATCCGGTTATATATCTGGTCAAGCTCCAGCCATATCTCCCGAGCCTCTGTTAAGTGCTCGATGTGGGCTATCACGGCTGTAGTACAAGACAGAAAAAGAAAAGAACGAATCCGGGCATTCAATTTGTCCCAGTGAGACTGGGCCTTGGCCAACTCCGCACGAGCATCGGAAGAGAGTTTGGACTCATCTCTCGCCGAGGACCGGTTGATCTCCTGTACAAGCTCCGCCAAATTGTAAGACTCAAGGATGGCCAACATCATCACGCGCCAGATGCGGTAATTGTTGCCATCGAGCTTTTGATCTGAGGGAAGAGCCGGTAAGACAGGCACCTTCCGATCCATGATCGTCTGGAACTCCAAGTCAATCTCTATAGACATCTTCACCTGCAATGCTTGCACAAACGCAAAAGCAGCCCCCTTTGACTATGAAAATGCAGCGTGCTAGGGCTCTTTCTTCCGCGTCCCGAACCTTCTTCAACCGCCGGAGGCGATGAAAAAGTAAAACCTGCACTTGAAAGCTGAAAACACAGCCTTCCTCCTCTTCAAACAGCAGCAAACAGCAGCAAATTTACGAATTGGACTCCTTTCCCGCATGCCCATGCTCGCTTCAGCCTTGTTCTGATGCGTAGCCGTCCCGCTCGCCCTCGAACGCTGGAAACGCAGCCTTGTGTCGCGATGGAATCTCCTCTTTAGGCAGGTTTTTCACTCAGTCAGTCCTTCTTCATTGCTCTGATACCATGTCAGAGTGCAGCGATGCGGAAGCGTGGGACCAAGACTGAGAGAGAGAGTGAACACAGAGAGAGAGAGAGAGAGAGAGAGAGAGAGAGAGAGAGAGTGGAAGATGAAGATGTGCTGTATAAGGTATGCTATATACAAAGATATGCAGATATGTACACGGGCGCAGTGCGTGTGACTGCGTGTCTCCACCTCGATGATGCAACCTGCTGTCCACCTCGAAGTACACTGTAATCTGCCCGATCTCCTACCGGAATCTGCAATCGCAAGTGAGAAACAGTGTGCTGGCTGCCGGCTATAAATAGCCTGAGAAAATGCTATAAAATATGACAGGTTGCAGGTACAGATCTGGCCGACCTGCACCAGACTGCCACGTGGCAGCTGACGTGGCACTGGTCTGCTCCGTCAGACCCTGACGGATCGGTCAACGGATCCGTCAACCTGCTCCGCACACTGTAAACCTCTCGGGTGGCTGTCCGGCTGGAAAACACACTGTATACTGCTGTACAAACCCTAACTGTGCAGAAACCCTAACTGTGCCTGTCCAGGGGATGACAATCTCTGTCCAGGGGATGACAATCTCTAACAGATGGGTGGAAAAGGCCTGCTCGGTTCCCATGGTAGCATTGCATTTGAGATGGCTTTGCTCCTCTTGTAACAAAGAGACACAAGCTGGTCGAAGTTGTAGGTGACTTTGTTGCCCATAGTTATTCGAGGCAAAAGCCCCAAATTTGACCTCAAAAATGGAAGAGAAATTGAAGAAATTGGATAAAATTATTACCGAAGTATTGTCGAATTTTGCACCTCAAGGTGAATTGACCCTCCATATTGATGAAATTTGATGAATTTCAGAGAAGCCCCAAAATTTTCAAAGAAATTGGGGTGAAATTGAGCTCAAATGATGAAAAGCCCCAAATTTTATCAGGAAATTGAAGAGAAATTTAACAAATTTTGCAAAATTTTACCTGAATGATGCCCGATGCTACACTCGGTGATGAATTTTGCCTCAAATGTCCATGAAGAATGCCAAAATTTGAAAAACCCCAAGTTTAGTGGCAAAATTGGAGTGAAATTTGGCCAATTCGGTGAAATGCCCCAAATTTGATGAAGATTGATGACAAATTTTTTCAATTCAGTGTCAAATTCAACAAAATTGATGGTAAATTTTGAATTTTGTTGAAAGTTGTACCAAAATTGGGTGAGTTTGGTAAAACCCCCTAAATTTGGCCAAATTTGTGCTTAGAGGGGGCTTGTGCAGAAATAGGAGCTCGTTGGTAATAAAAGAATGCCTTTCTTTAATAAAAACTTCTCGTGACCCTGTGAATGGATGTGGCAGCATGCTATCGATTGTCCGGACCTAATGCGACAATAGGGCAGTGCTTTAGGCAGCAAGCTTTTCGTCGATAAGATTGGTGTGTCAGCAAGGACACGGCAGGTTGGTGTGTCAAGATTGTGGGAGAGAAGGAAGGAGTCTCACTTATAGCTTTCTTGCTTGCACAATGGGGGAATACACACAAAGGTGAAGGATGAAAACAATTTTCCTCTTCTTAGTTGTGTAAGCCAAAAAGAACTCAAGTACATAGAAATAGAAGAACCCTATATATGGGTCTCAAAACCAAACTCAACTAACTAAGGTGGCATACTAACTGAGCCAGGAACTAGAGTAGATAAGGATAGCTGTCATCTAGCTATTATTCATGGGCGGTGTACCAACCGCATCTGCAACTGACAAGTCGGTGACATAAATGCACAACGGGCACCCTGACATATCACGAGTGGAGCTCGGTATCTCAACATGGTGATGAGGGGGATAGGTGATGACGGACATGAGGTGACTAGGATGCGAATTGTCAAGACCATTGTGGCGAGATGAGATCAACAAGGCGAAGGTGGCGCAAATGTGACGGACATGGGCAGCTATAGGTCACGATGAGCAGTCTGTCTTCAAGCGGTAGATAGGATGACAGGTAGTATGTCTGGTCAAGGTAGTTGTGACATGCCGACTCATGTTGAAGGCAATTGACTAGGAGACTACTAACAATATTGGCACTGATGTAGTATGGTTGTTGGCAATAAGCTTGGTGTCGCATTGACTAGGAGACTACTAACAATATTGGCACTGATGTAGTAGTTTGGAGTAGGGGTGAAGGTAATTCAGCTGCGCTCGCTACATCAATAGTGTTTGTTGCTCATTAGCGTGATAAAGTGATTGAATGATCGCGACAACGGCAGCATGATGGTGTGCAACCATTGATGACCACTGGGGTTGGGACAATGAAAGTTGGCGTGATGGCAATGGCTTCGGACGGCAATCGACCGAGGTGTGGCACTCAATGGCAATGACTGTGAGGAAAGTGATTGTGAGTGATAGCTATGGCAATGAACAAAAGCTGCTTTGATACCATTGTTGGCCCAAGCATGGAGCAATTGTGTAATTAATTTAATGGAAAATGAATGAGAATGAAAGAATTAATTGATGCGCAACAATACTCGATCATGAAGAATGAGAAGTAACGTATTAATGAGAGAGAGAGAGTACAACGCTCTAGGTGATCACATTGAATAATGCCACACTTGTGCAAATGAGGCAGGAAGTGTCTTTTAATAATAAAAAATGAAACCTAACGGCTTAACTAGTATAGGAAACCTTGAAATACACCCTAACACTAGTGTCACTTAGCCCCTAGGACACTAGGGGCAACAATTGCATTTAATGAGTTTAAATGCCTTGGGAGCTCGGATCATGGATCAAAGGGCATCAACACGCAGCCCACGAGATGTGGCCTACAGTTGTTTGAGTTGGATATGGGGAAGAAGACATTGGACATATATTTACAAGAATTTAAGGGCCTTTTATTCTAAAGGAAGGCCTTGGAAGATTTGCAAGTGTTATTGGCAATTGTACATGTACTATCTCTTTGGATCGTAGCTAGAAGGTCATCTGTAACCCTCTACATTTTTGGAGGACATCTATAGCTACACCAATGTTGAGAAACCACTTATTCTGTGTATCCACTTTAGTAGATGTTTTGCATTGATAGCTCGAAGAAGGGCTGGTGTTCTTATTTTGGTCACTTTTTCAATGGATACCCACATAGTGGTGCGCCACCCTAGACAGTAGAGACCTATAAATAGGCTCTCTCTTCATTCACTCTCATCCATGTTCTCATTCAATTACCACTCTTCTTCCATCATTTCGACATCCTCCTCTTGCCACAGTTGCATACACCTCTATTAGAGGACATTGCAATTCACGGCCGTGAAAGATGACTCAGAAGAAGACGATGAAGCTAGAAGAAAAAATAGTTCTCCTCCGTGAGCACGAGTGATTCGTTTCTCCTCCCAACCACGCCTAGATAAGTGTTGGCATCTCTCTCCCCGTTTTCTCTGCCAGCCGTCCACTTTTGGTGGGTTCTACTATTCTTGGACTCTCTTACTCTCTAGGCTCCCCTTAACCCTGTTCGGGCGCCCAAGCCCGGACGGTCATCCTCGTGCGTGTTCCCCTAGATTTACCTTAATGTCACATTAAATATTTGTGACCTTAACGTTACATTAAATATCACTTTTAATGTCACATTAATGTCACATTTCCTTCCCCTTAAGAATCGGTTTCGTCCTCGAAAACGATACTTGGAAGGTCTAATTGTAAATCGGGAAACCTTTTCTTTAAAGTATTTACTCGCTCCCATGTTGAGCTTTCTTATGAACAATCTTTCCACTTAACCAAACATTCTTGATAAATAGTATTCCTTGTTCGTCGATTACGAACATTTAATATTCTTTCTGGTTCATGTGGATTAGATTGGTCATTGAACAGCTCCTCAATGTCATCATTTAAGATTAGATTATCCAAATCACCCAGCTTCTTCCTTAATTTACTTACATGAAAAACTGGATGTATTTTACTACCAGGAGGTAGTTGGAGCTTGTAAGCCAATTCTCCCACCTTTTTAAGTATTATGAAAGGACCACAATACCTTGGTGAAAGCTTTGGACATTGTCCCTTTTTCATAGTTTTAGTTTGTTCAGGCATCTTAAGATAGACCAATTCTTCTTCTTCAAAGGAGATGTCTCTTCGGTGAGGATCTGCATATGCTCTAGCTCGATTTTGAGCATTTTTAATATTTTCTTGAGCAAAATTTAACATATTATTCATATCCTTCAAAAAGTCTTTAGCTGCCTGAACCTTTTCCTTATGCAGTCCTACTGCAAAAGGAGCTCTGGGTTGAAACCCATACATTAACATAAATGGACTATATCGAGTGGAAGAGTACTTGGCACTGTTATATGCAAACTCTGCTATCGGTAAAATACTCTTCTCAATTAGTTTGCCTTTTACTTACATATGCCCTAAGCATATCTTCAAGAATTTGGTTAACCCTTTCAGTTTGCCCATCTGTTTGCGGATCATCCGCCGTACTCATGCTAAGTTTAGTATCCAATTTCCTAAATACCGCACGCCAAAAATGGCTATCAAATTTTCTATCCCGATCAGAAACTATATTTGCCGGAAGGCCATACAATCGGTATATGTTCTCTACGAACAATCTAGCCAATTCTAGTGTTTTAACATCAGTTGAAGTTGGAATGAACCTAGCCATTTTGGTTAACCTATCCACAATCACCCACACAGAGTCGTGCCCCCTCTGTGTTCTAGGTAAAGCAACAATAAAGTCCATGGAGATACTCTCCCATTTTACCGAAGGAATTTCTAATGGATGGAGAAGTCCTCCCATTTTTAATCTTTCAGCTTTATTAACCTGGCATTTATTACATTTGACCACATAGTCAAGGACGTCCTTATTCATTCTAGGCCAATAGAACTGCCTTTTAATAAGACTAGTCTTATTAACTCCTGGATGTCCCGCGCTAGGGGTATCATGATACTCAAAGAGTATTTGGCGCCTTATTTCTGTATCTTTCGGGACACATACCCTACCCTTGTAGAGTAAATAACCATTATCAATGGTAAAATTCTTCCACTTGAATTGAGTTTGAGCAACCCCTGATACTCCATTTCCTTGTTGAACATCCTTATATATTCTTTCCTCAGTAGAAGCACTTTCATTTGGATCCCCATTTTTTATTGCTTCCCATATATTGGAATATGCCGGATCAACTTGGCATTTCCCTTTTAAAGATTCAAGCAAGTTGAAAGTGAACTGAGTAAAACTCAATTCATTAATGATGGGCATTCTGCTGAGTGCATCAGCTACTATATTATACTTTCCTTTTCTATATCTTATCTCATAGTCGAACTCTTGAAGGAGTTCGGCCCATGTGGCTTTACGCCCATGTAAATCCGGTTGATCATTAAGCCACTTAATGCTTTCATGATCAGATAAAATCAAAAGTTTGGCACCGTACATATAGTGCCTCCATTTCTTCATTGCATGTACTATTGCATACAGCTCCCTCTCATAAACATAATAATTCTGTTTTGCACGGTCTAATTTCTTGCTTTCAAAAGCAACTGGTCGACCTTCTTGTAATAAGACCGCGCCTATTGCCTTATCACCATCAACTTCAACCACAAATGGTTTATTGGGATCCACTATTAATAATACTGGAGCTGTAGCAATAGCTACCTTAAGTTTTTGAAAACTTTCATTTTCATCTGTTCCCCAATTAAAACTTTTTCCTTTCCCTTTAAATTGGTCTGTCATTGGAACAGCTATTTTGGCATAATCTCGAATGAATCTACGATAAAATCCAGATAAACCTAGGAAGATCTGCAGCTCTTCCAGGTTCCTTGGAGGTGGCCATTCAATAATTGCCCTTACTTTTTTTGGATCCATGTTGATTCCCTCTTTCGAGATAATATGCCCCAAATATTTGACCTCTTGTGCAAAGAATTCACATTTAGTTTTCTTCGCATAAAGGGAATGTGTTCTTAACAGTTGGAATACTAATTGTAAGTGTTCCAAATGTTCTTCTCTTGATTTACTAAAGATCAAGGTATCATCCAAGAAGACTACTACAAAATGTTCGAGATAGGGCCCTAAAACGCTATTCATCAGCTTCATAAAGGTAGCTGGTGCATTAGTGAGGCCAAAAGGCATCACCAAAAAATCATAATGCTCGTATCTAGTACGAAATGCTGTCTTAGGAACATCTTGTGCCTTAATTCTTACTTGGTGATAGCTTGATTTTAAATCTATCTTTGTGAAGAAATTTGCCCCTTGTAATTGATCAAAAAGATCTTTCATTCTGGGCATAGGAAATTTATTCTTCACCGTTATTTTATTAAGTGCTTTATAGTCAACACAAAGTCTAATAGAACCATCTTTTTTCTTTACCAATAAAATTGGTGAAGCCCAAGGTGAATTACTGGGTTGAATAAACCCTTTATCCAGGTAATCCTTAATTTGTCTTTCAACTTCTTGATGCTGTGTTTTGCTTAACCTATACGGTGGTGTTGAAATAGGGTGTGTATCCTTATTTATATCAATTGGGTGATTGATATCACCCCTATCTGGTGGAAGGCCACTTGGTAAATCAGAAGGAAACACATCTTTAAAATCATCTAACAAACTACTTAATTCATTATTAACATTCAACTCACAAACATAAGAAAATTGTTGCTTTATATTACAGAAAGTAAAAGTGTTCTGTACAGGAAGAGGCCATAACATATGTACCTCACAAACTTCCTTCTTTATCAGCTTCTGAACTTCAGTAGAACACATCAAAGGATTATCAGATACTTCATGTTCACCTTGAATGACAAAAGTCTTACCATCCCTTTCAAATTCCAGTGTATTATGGTGATAACTACGTTTTAAGGATGGTTCCAATCCCCATAGCCACTGCCTCCCTAGAGCAATATCAGCTCTTTCCATGTTCATAATTTGGAAATCAAGTTTATATTTATATCCTTGAATCTCAATTTCCAAATTGGATACCATGGTATCCCATATTTTATTATCTTGGCCTTGCATCATACGAACAACATATTGATGCCTACTCTTTTGTTGGGGAAGTTTCAATTTTTTGACAAGTGCATAATTTATAAAATTATGTGTGGCAAAGTCATCAATCATGACTCTAACCCTCTTTTCAGCTATCAATCCATGTACTCTAAGTAAATCATGTGGCCCAAAAGTAGGCTGTCACATTGAAGTTGACATACAACACTTATGTTGTACATCCATGTGCAAGTCCTCTAAAGATTTGTACTTTTCATGCCCCTTTAATTCTAAGGTCTGTACTACATGGATTTGTTTTTCTTTTCCCTTGCCCTTGTCCTTATCCTTTTCTTTGTCTTCCCCCTTTTTCTTTTGAGGACAATTCCAAGCAGCATGGTTAGGGGATAGGCAATTGAAACACAACTTTTCTTTTTTGGCCTTATCAAAGTCATCAGGACTTAACTTTGGCCTCATATATGGTTTCTTTTCAAAAGGTTGTTTTTTACCCTTAAAGAATGGCATTTTCCTTTTAAATTTGCCCACAAATTTTGAGGTTTCCAATTCCTTAGACTAGGGCTCCGTATCAGTGAGACTAGTGAGTGTACCTGGACGCATACTATCTTCATGAATTAATGCAAATTTAATTGCCTCTTCCAGCGTCTTAGGTAAACTCCTTTTTACTTCCTTTTTACAGGCTTTATCTAGTCCCCTAATGAATCCTCTTGTTTTTTGGAATTCATCTATTCCTTCCAATTTGAGGATTATCTCACGATATTCCTCCAGATATGTCAGCAGGGGTCTTTCCTTTTGTCTGACATAATCCCAATCTTCCCAATTTCTTTCCATTTCATTTTTAGGAAGGAATTCTTTCAAAAAGACGGATTCAAATTGAGCCCAAGTTTCAGGTATTTTATTTGCCTCCTTTAAAGTTCGCCACCACTTATATGCTTTGGGCCCCAAAGTTAAACTAGCCTCCAGCGCTTGGAGATGTGGTGGGGTATTTTTTTTGTTTATGTAAATCTTCCCATTTTTGGAGGAAATTAAAGATTGTGTATTTATTCCTATCTTTTTCCTCCCCGTGAAATTGAGGTGGTTTCGTATCCTTTGGAACTGGATTATCCCTCAATTTATGGTGGGTTTGGGGTTCCTTAGGATCTCGCATAGTCACATCTAAATCTTTCGATGAAGATGGGACATCGGAGGTTTCTATTTTATTTTTATCTCTTTCTAACAATAAAGTTAATTGAGATTTTATTTCAGTGAGTGTTTGGGTTAAAAATTCCATTTGAACCCCTTGAGCTTGCACACGAGCAGTAAGATCATCAAATTGCTCTCGTGTAGCAAAAAATTCTTCCCACTGTTCTTCTTGCATTTCTGGTTCCTGGGGATCTACCATAGGGTGGTCCCCAGAACTAGAAGCTTCCATTACTCTCTCTTTTCCTTTTTCTGCCATTAATACACTGGAATTGGAAAGCAAAGATGAGAAATTTGCATACAAAGTAAAGTACTTCCCTGGTTTTAATGGTAGGCAGTTGTTGTTGGTTTGGAAATAAACCCGAAGAGTAAGGAACAAATTTTCTCTCCTGAACAAAGTTGGTTACGCAGGAAATGGAGCTTCTTTGTAGAAACAACTAATATTCAGCCCCCTTCTTTAATAATCACGCAGGCCATCAATGCCCCTTTCCTGAATTTGCTCTCTGCTGAGCTTATACTTGTGATATAAATGCAGTCGAGGTTGAAAAGAAGAATTTCGAACACGCAGTCGACTGATTAAACACACATCAGAAAATAACTTCAACTTCAACCCGTGAAAAGGAGAAGAATGTGTGTTTCGTTGGTGTGTTCATGGAGGGGCGTTCACGGATAGGCGTGACCAGGATTCCGTGGCCCACGATCAGCCTATAGCGTTCACGGACAGGAGTGAAAAGGTAGCTGCCCCCTCGATAAGTGACGTGACATAGATACACGTCATGTCAAACTTTATGTGACGTGTCATCCAACACCTTTGATCAGCGACTTCATGGATTCGTGACAGGTCGACGAAAAAAAACCCGTTGACTGAAATTTCCTGTGTGACGTATGAAACCCGTTGATTGAAACGCTAGCGGGCAAGCCTCACGCGACCAGCATCCTGGCTGGCAACTCGTCAACTGAAACGAACCACGAGACCATCGATGAAGAACTCCACAAGTCCACACGACACTACGTGTCGGCTCTGATACCAATGAAAGATGACTCAGAAGAAGACGATGAAGCCAGAAGAAAAAATAGTTCTCCTCCATGAGCATGAGTGATTCGTTTCTTCTCCCAACCACGCCTAGATAAGTGCTGGCACCTCTCTCCCCGTTTCCTCTGCCAGCCGTCCACTTTTGGTGAGTCCTACTATTCTTGGACTCTCTTACTCTCTAGGCTCCCCTTAATCCCGTTCGGGCGCCCAAGCCCGGACGGTCATCCTCGTGCGTGTTCCCCTAGATTTACCTTAATGTCACATTAAATATTTGTGACCTTAACGTTACATTAAATATCACTTTTAATGTCACAGGCTGCCTTCCACCTTCCATGCATCCCCACTTGGTGTTCTATTGCCACATTCTACTACAACGTTCTATTGCTGTGTTCTACTGCTGCATTCTACTACGGTGTTCTACTATGGCGTTTTGTAGCCTGGTCCTCTTCCTGGCATCAGAGGATTGTGCTTCGCTCCCTCAATAGCTAGTTATCTTCTTCTTCATCCTTGACGGCATGAGAGGATTGTGGTTTGCTCCCTCGAAAGTTGTCCTTCGCCTTCCAGTGATTCCTTCGATAGCCCATTGCTAGGAGGATTGCATTTCACTCCCTTCACTGTGCAGATTTTCCGTAGGTGTTGCCGCCCGATTCAAACAGAATAGTGCAATTATCTTTTGAGCTTTGGCTTCACTGTATTAGCTTTTCTTCTTAGTGCATCATCGTGTTCTTTTGTACTTCTAAGTTTTTCTTCTCTCTCAATGGTTGCTGTACACACATTGTGTTTCTCCTTGCAAACCGTGTTGTCTATCTGTATTGTCACATATCTTGACATGGTATCACAACATACTTGTTATCTTGACAACCAAGAATTTCAATAATACTTTGGCTGCAGCTAGGGGTAGCTGCTCGGCAAGTTGGTCCCATTAAGCTGCCTACACCTTCAATTTGAAGAAAACCCCTACACTACTACCATCTCATCACCTTCAGAGTTGTTCAAGAAAAAGGATGGTAAATACAAAGCAACTCGCAATGAGGATTATTCCAAGGGTCGTTGTTTTGCGTGCCCTTAGACTAGACACTTTTATAGAGATATAATGTCCTCAATATAAGAAGGTGAAAAAACTTCGGTAAACATTGTGTGGAAGCTCTAGATATATATTTTGGTAAACACGAGTAGTTGCAAGGATTGTTTCGTAAATTAAACAATGTTTGGCTTACATGACCTTTTGAAGGTCATTGGTAACACTAATGGCCAAACGTTTATAGTGTTATTTGACAAGGGATCTACTCACAATTTTCTTTCTTCTCCCTTGGTGCAAGGATTTCAGTGCCTACTTATTGGGAACATTGTGTTTGATACACAGAAGGCTCGACTATGAATAGTTGAGATTGGATGGTGTTGAGGTTGGATCTTCCAATATAACAATACTAAGGGTGTTTGAATATTTGATTGATGAGTTTGGACCATGTCAATGTCATCCTTGGCATTTCATGTCCTTTGATAGATTTTCCTCACTGTATATTGGGTATAAAACTTGTGTACTTTCTTTGGAGCTTGATGGTTGGTTATGTGTGATTGAGGGCTATCCATGTTGATGTTATCTAGCTATTGAGAGAAAGATGGTGGAAAAGTATTCCATTTGTAATGGATTACTATTTAAACTGTTAGCTTGCCATATTTTGTTAGTTTGTCATCTCTTAGTTGTGAGCTTCCTCAAAGTCTAGCAGAGATGATGGAGCTTTGATTGTGTTTGTATGCATTTCTTCCTCGGTCAGTGTTAGATGTGTTCACATTGCGTAGGCAGCTGTTTTCCAGCTTTGCTAGGGGCCACACAGCATGTCCATTTGCAATTTGCCCTAGTTGGTGCCGTGTCAGCATTTTTGTCAGCACTTAGTGCTGGTCGGCCAGCTTTTAGCTGGCAGATTGCTATTTCTGGGGGTGTTTATGGCTGGTGGGCCAGTTTGGTTGTTTTTTGGCTATATATAGTGGGCAGTCTTTGTGGGGCAGATCACTTGTGTTTTTTTGCAGATTGCACTCTCTATCCCTATCTCCAATGTGGCCATCATCATCTTCAGTCTGATTTGGTGCCCTCACTAATGCTTTGGGCTGCATTTAGGGACTGATTAGTCCATCATTCTATTCAGCATTCTTTCCAGATTTAGTGCAGATTTCTCGTTCATTCATGCTTTATTTCTCTTCTGCTTTTCTCTCCTTGTTCTTGTTCCTCTTTCATTGCACTCTCACATGATATCATCTCCTAAGTGAGGGCATAGAAGTTCTCAACAAAGAAGACCACCCTACTCTTGAAAAGACAAATTTTCAGCCTGCTGTTTGCTGCAGAAAACACAGATTTTCTGTGTTCTACTGGTGGTTTCGACAAAGGTAGAGCATCTACAACTCATCTTTTATAGGTGTAGCTGATTATTCCCTCCATTCAGGCTCTACTACAGCAAAACATAGCAGAATTAGTGTGTTTGCAGGTCTACAGACATGTCATACAACTCGTTCAATGGTTTTGATGACTTAGATG
Organism: Lygodium microphyllum; assembly: GCF_053477565.2. Classification (NCBI taxonomy): domain Eukaryota; kingdom Viridiplantae; phylum Streptophyta; class Polypodiopsida; order Schizaeales; family Lygodiaceae; genus Lygodium; species Lygodium microphyllum. Next base: position 113,879,698 of record NC_141160.1, read on the forward strand.
AGGAATCTATTCATACTCCTTTTGATAGGCAGTGTGAACAACATGAAGATCGAAGGTTGGAGCCATGGTAACCATGAAACGTGTTTCGTTGGCCCTGAAATGCGAAATAGCTGAAATGTTTCACTGAAATGTGAAACATCTAGAGTGAAATGGCTCACTGAAACAAGATTTTTGAATTAAATTTTTTTTTTTGGGTGTTTTTTTGAGTATTTAGATACTCTGCATATATGATAGACATCATTTATTGACATGAAAGGGTTTGCATGGTATAAATGTGTAAGTTAAAACTCTTTATTTATGAAGAAAACTATACCACATATATTGTTCAACCATCTCACTTGGTGTTTTGCTTGGGACTTGCTCAAAGGTGAAATGTTTTGGGGTGAAACAGAACGTTTCAAGGGTGAAACGTTTTGGGAGTGAAATGTTTCGCGGTTACCTTGGTTGGAGCCCCATTTTAAATGGGAACCATTGCCTAACAAGTATCGAAGATTAGAGTAGATATCTCCTCCCTCCTCTCTTCATGTCTCCTGTAGGGTCTATCCTTTTGGCTCTAGAATGCCTATGATGGTACCTTTTGTACAAGGTGTTGGTTCTCCCTTCTCTACCCAAAGAAGATCGATTGGATGGATATAATTACTCCCTTTGGTCCTGGAAAAATTGAGTGTATTCTTGACACATTCCTTCATTGTAGTCTAAATGTAAAGGCTCCTTGATGGCTCCACAACTCAAGTGCTGCTCCTCAAGTGCTTCATCTATTGTTTCTTGGAGGGCTACTACATTGCTAGAGTTGGTGCACATTGATTTATGTAGACCTATGGTCACAACCTCCCTTGAGAAGTCCAAGTATTTGATGTTGATTGCGGATGATTTTAGTAGATACATGTGGCTATACTTCTTGGAGTACAAGAGTGAGGCGTATTCCAACTTTTGTGACCGGAAGTTGTTTGTGGAAATTCAAATGACTTTCAATGTTCGAGGTGTTTGAGTTGACCTTGGTGGCGAGTTTTGTGCTAATGTTTTTTTAAAGTTTTGTAGCAATCATGGGATTTGGATGGAATATTCCTTTTCAAACATACCATTTTGAGAATAGTGTGGTGGAGCACGCCAATGGAACCATGCTCGAGATGGTCTGATTGATGTTGGGGCATAAAAATCTATCTCATTCTCTTGGGGTGAGGCGGTTGCTATAGCAGTATATATCAGCAATAGATCTCCGACTTAAACATTGCAGAATATGACTCCTTATGAGGCTTTCTTTGGGAAAAAGCCTTACGTGTTCCATTTTTGCATCTTTGGATGTGATGCTTATGTCCATGTGGACAAGGAGAAATGTGATAGTAAACTGGACTTGAAGTTGAAGAAGCTTATCTTTGTGGGTTGCAACATGACTATGAGGGCTATGCTCTACTACCCGAAGACATGCAAAATTGATGTGAACAGGGATATAATCTTCGATGAGGCTATGGCTTTTGTGTTATCAAATATGTCAGCTCATAGTTAAGTCTGTGCATGTCAGTGGCGTGGGACACTAGGACATTTCCTAGGTTATTTAGGCATTTTATCTAGCATTTTATGATGGTCATTTTAGCATTTTACATTGGGCGACCAGCATTAAATGCTGGCCAACTTGACACAATTTATGGCATTAAATTTGCCTATCTAATAGGTTCTAATGGAGGGAGAGGAGCAAGTGCCAATGCCTTCACAACCGGTGACTCACATTGGTCCTGTACTATCTCATATCTTGGTATATGAATTCAATTTCTCGCGTATCTCTTTGCTTTTGAGTTCTTTGTGCAATGTTCTTTTCTTTCATAGTGTTTCTCTTTCTCTTTCTTGTGTCTTTTGCGTTTAGTCTATTACAATAGACCTTGGGATCCTTCACTTCTTCCTTGATTTTGGAGATTTGTCAAATGGCATAGGGCATTGTCATCTCCTAGCACATGTATATTTCGAGCTACTTTTGGAGTTTGGTATGGCTGAGTGTCAGCCTATTTCTTGCCCCATGGAGTGTGAGTCCAAGTTGATTATTATCGAATCCCCTTCCTAATGCTACTTAGTATAGGTGTCTTGTTGGATCCTTGATGTGGCTCATCCATACTAGGCTAGACATTGCTTTTGTGGTCGCATTGTTGTCTTCTTTTATAAAGACTTCTATTGAGGCTCATTGGAGAGTTGCATTGCACATGTGCTGCTACTTCTAGGGGACTATGGAGTGACCCAAATTTGACAAGTGATGTGGAGTTGAGACACTTCACTGTAGGTTTCTCTCTCCCCTGGATTGGGAGCTACTTCATGTAGTAGTAAAAAGTAGCCTACTATGGTCTTACCTTTTATGGAGGTACAATATTGTGCACTTTGTTCAACAGCTCAAGATAGAGTGCAACAACTCAAGAGGCAGCTTGGCTCCCTCACTTATGGGCAAAGATTGGCTTTCCATAGAGAAGACCCACATAGTTGTGCATGGATTACTAGAGTGCTTTAGCTTTGGCCAAGAACCCTGTGTTTTATGGTTGCACAAAGTACATAGAGGTTGAGCACCACTTTGTATGGGAGTGGTGTTTGCAGATATTTCAGCTCATGTGTGAGTTTTCTCTTTACGAAGCCTCTCCACAATCTTCTATGCTTCATTATATGAGTTTGTTGGGTCTTTAGACACTTGAAGGATGTGAGAATGATTGTTAGCTTGCCATATTTTGTCAGTTTGTTATGTCTTGGTTGTAAGCTCCATCAAAGTCTAACAAAGATATTGGAGCTTTGACTGTGTTTTTCCATTCAATTTTGCGTGCATTTCTTACTCAATTAGTTTTATTGGGTTCAGATTGAGTAGGTAGCCATTTTCCGGCTTTGCCAGGGGGCTACACAACTTGTCCATTTGCAATTTTCCCCAATTGGTATCATGTCAGCATTTTCGTCAATAGTTATTGTTGGTGTGTCAATGTTGGCAAGCCGATGTAACGTGCCCGCCCCTCAAATTGCGGGGCATGTCTTAGCAGCCCATCGAGAGATCAATCTAGAGGATGCCGCCCAGCACTCCCAAGGAATGACACGGGGTTTGCCAACTAGGGTCTCTCGAGTTTGTCTCGCAACAGAACTTATCCAGCCGTTCCCACTAGGATCGACTTGAAGTCCGGGTTCCTAGCAGTCGAGTTTTCCTAACAGCCTTCTAGCGTAAGTCGATAGCTGTTCCACGTTGCGTAGATATAACTGGACCCAAGCAGACTCATACCGCACTTGGTTCAAAGAGAATGGGAAATGAGAGGGATGCATCGCTCGACCTCTTTGCCCGTAGGGCATAGTCCCACTCCGGTCCCCTAAAACGGTATGAATCAGGGTTCTAACCAACATTGTCTAAGGTCACGTTCGACTTTTCCTAACATTTCTCGCTAACATTTCCTTTGAGGAAAGCTCTCGGCTAACCGAGACCACCCTTCCGTAGGATAGATCCATTGGTCACATCCACCACGCTTTTCTCGGGGGTTGTTTTAGTTATCTAATTATCTACCACATTATGTTTGATATATAAAGACAACTTCCTTAATTAACCCGTTAATCACAGGTTCCTTTACGTAATTTAGGGCATAGATACGAAGACAAGATAAAACAAGATCAAACACATCCTTAACTTATCTTCAGATTAATGTTTGTCTCCCGTCCATACAGGAGAATTAAGTGTTCCTTTCTGCCTCCGCAAAAAAATCTTTCCATCTCCCGGCAATAAAACCCGAAGGTTTATCCTACCAAGATTCCGCCTTGTAACTAGTATCAAGGCCTCGAGATCCCATCTCGAGTCACGTAGAACACTTGTGTAGGGCCCGGAGGCATTGGGATTTATGGCCAGAGCCCCCGCTGGCATCCAAGTGTCCTCCTACGCCAAGTAATTTCCACGAAGAGACCTCTCGTGGCGGGTTCGGTCCACATTCCCGGCGCGGATTCATAACCCCCTTGGTTAGGGTTTGGCGGTTTGCGGGGGGTAGCTAGCGCCATCCTTCCTTAATTATCCCTTAAGGAAAACAACCACAGCTGAAGCAACCAGCTTAATAACATTTACTAGGGAAAACATCCCTTTTGTTCCCATGGCAATCAATCATCACAGACCCGGCCATGAAATCATCAATCACAAACAACTTGGATTAGCATCCAAAACCACATCAACAAATAGTTGAATGCACAACCTCTTGCTTCAAGGCATCGCAATCCCATTGCATGCACAACCAGAATTTAACTTGGATGTATCAAAACATTTTTACAACCTTTTCAAACAACCAAGCATAACTTGGGTCAACAATCCATCTTTAACAAGATCAACCTTTGTTAAAACCATTTTAATAGTTCCAAGCAACATGCTTGGCATAATTCAACTGCCATAAAGTCCGCTCTCCCCCTTGGGCTTAGGGCTTCGCAAGGACAATTTAACAAATTCCTTCTAGATTCTTTAAATGATCTAAGTGATTTCATCTTGACCTTTATTAATCCTGGCTACCTATTTAGGGTAGAAGATCAATCCAATTCCTAGAGTAGCTATCAAATATCACAGGTCACCAAGTGCTAACCCATATTGCTAGTACATCACCAAGAGTACATTAACGAGATTCCAACTTAATTAGCCATAGGTTATCCAATCTTCATCTATCGGCTAGAGTTCGGACAAGGATCTCTAAACGGAATTTCTTTTAGAACTACTGCTCTAACAATGTTTATCGTGCAATCCCATTGTGTGTGCAAGTTAACATATATCGATATGTGCATGATCTAACTGTTACTTTAATGTACTCTATCATCCTTGCGCATGAAAAACTGGTTTGCAGTCTTAGGATGCTATTGCATTTTTTTGATAAGGGAGTATTTTTATCTCTTTCGATGCGAGGCTCCAATCCTTTTCATGGAAATAATGCAAGATTCTAGCTCTTTCTAAATGCAAACTAAGATAATCCTTTCAGTGTATAATACACAAATATCTTCTATTATTAATTAGTAGAATGTTCTTCATGCAAGTGTTTGTGTCAGGCATTTCGGCATCTTATAATGCATTTTCCTTAATCAATTTTACCTATCATCTCATTGACCATAAACATGAAATATCTCATGATTATTACAACTATCGTTTCTAGATTCATGTCTAGGTTCTTTACCTATCAAACCATGCAATATGAATTTTATTATGATCCCCTATCCTCATGAGATAAGCAAAACATCGAAGCAGTACCTGATTGTAGGGAGAAACTTTAGTGTTTACCCTTGGCAGTGTGTTTGCATGGGTGGTGGCATCTTGACCCGAATCTCCATCCATGGTTGTAGGATTTCCATTCACTTGGGAAGATCTCCGCTTCGGGGCCATCCTCAATTATGAGACTCTCTCTCTCTTCTCTCTTCTCTCCCTTGTTTTCTACCTAGCAGCATCTCGTCATTCCTAACTCCCACCTTCTCTCTTTCTTACTAATTGTCATCTTTTCCTCTAACTTCTGCCTACCTCTCTCTCCCTCTCTCCTTCTAGTATTCACCTTTTCTTCTCTCCTATTCTCTCTCCCTCTTCTTCTCCTTCTTCCCCTTCTCTCTCTCCCTCTCCTTCTCCTTCTTCTCCTTCTTCTCCTCTCTCTCTCTCTCTCTCTTCTTCTCCTTCTCTCTCTCCCTCTTCTTCTTTTTCTTTTCCTCCTCCTCTCTCGCTCCCTCTTCTTCTTCTCCTTCTCTCTCTCCCCCTCCTCTCCTTTTTCTTCTCCTCCTCTCTCTCTCACTCTCTCTCTCTCTTCTTCTCAGCACGACGGCCTGATCATTCGTTCCTTTTTTTTTCCTGCATAAAGGTTGTGGCCTTTATATGGTTTTTCAACCCGGGGGGGGGGGGGGGGGGGTCACCGTGTGGCCCATGTGCCATTATGGCGGCCATGTGCTCATGACGGAAAGGGGGGGTGTGCTGTCCAGAAGACGGAGGGGGGGGGGGGCCGTGCTGCAGTAGGGGAGGGGAGAGCTCCTCGCCATCTGGGGGGGCTGCATGTCCCCCCCATTTCCCACACTTCACTCCCTCTCTCTCTCTCTCTTTCTCTCTCTCTCTCTCTCTCTCTCTCTCCCCCTGCCATGCACACGACAGGGGGGAAGAGAGGGAGAGAGAAAAAAAAATTAAAAAAATCAAAGGGGGGGATAGTACGGGGGTTACGCGGGGGGGGGGGGGGGGCAGGAGACATTACATCCTCTCCCCCTTAGAGGAATCGAGATGTCCTCATCTTGAGAGAAACTGGGGAAGACAAGCACAATTGGGGCTTATAGCTTGTGGGTTAGGGCCCATCACGCTTTCACTGTGCTACTTTGATTACTCAAATTCTCAACTTAAAATAACAACTTGTCACAACTCATAGGATTCAATAGGATTTATTCCAAGTACAAGACTTATTACCTCAAGAAGATCTTTCGAGGATATCTAGTCATCCTCAAAGGTTACAACAGGCTTCAAGCCTTCATTATCATGTGGTTCATAATATGAGCCAAAAGTGGGGTTTAGACAGCTTCGTTTGACCGCATGTTCTTGATTCTCAGGGTCCAACTCAGGACAATTTGTTTGGATGTGTCTTAGTTCATTGCAGTGGAAACATCGGCGGTTGGAGCATCTCCTATCTCTTCGCACTTGTAGCACCTCTTGTCTTGATCTCGTGACTCATCTTTAACATAGTTGCCTGATTTAAGTTCTTTGACGATTGGATTTGCTCGGAGTAATGCGTCTTGCAAGTCCGTTGGGCGCATTAATTCCAATCAAGTGTTTATGGATGGATTCAACCCAACACAGATTTTGACACCTGTTGTGTCATATCCATTGGGGGTGCATACTTTAGGAGTGAAACGAACTTTGAATAATATGCTTCAAGGGATAATCCTAGCTGCTTCAAGTCATAGAATTCATTCATCTTTTGTGTGTGGTAGGCAGGTGGCAGATACCTCTCTTGCACAGCTTCTTTAAGCTTATCCCAAGTGACTGTTTCCTCCGAGATCGCTTGGTCTTTGCACCACTGTTTCCACCAAAGTCTCGCTTCGCATGTAAGCTTAAGTTTGGCGAGCATGGCTTGGTTAGCAGGTGCAATTCTTGCTACGTCAAAATAGTCCTCCATGGACTCAATCCAGATCTTGGCGTGAGCTTGAACAGTTCTTCCCTTGCCATCAAACTTGGGTGGCTTAATTTGCTTGAGAAGAAACTTCTTCTCTTGCATGTCAGCATTCGTGGGTGCAGAAGGTGCCTGATAATCAAGCCATACCACTTAGGTTATTTCTGTTTAGGATATGTCCATGAACCAAACATTAATCAATCATATATCATTAAGAAGTTTTGCTCTGATACTAACTGTAACGTACCCGCCCCTCAAATTGCGGGGCACGTCTTAGCAGCCCATCGAGAGATCAATCTAGAGGACGCCGCCCGGCACTCCCAATGAATGACACGGGGTTTGCCAACTAGGGTCATTCCTTGGGAGTGTCGGGCGAAATCAATAGGTGAAATGATTTCGTGGGAGTGCCAAGCAATCAATAGGTGAAATGATTGCTCGAAGACAGCCATCCCAAAAGAGCAAGTGGTGGGTGGCAAACTTCATGATGAGTAGGTGCCCCCCAAGAGGGTGGAGGTGTAGGGGTCCCCTTTGAAGCCAAAGAAGTAGAAGCCCCCTCTGAGGGCAAAGAGAGTGCATCCCCTCGTGAATCCCCCTCTACAAGGGATAGGGAATCTCAAAACTCATGGATCACGGATTCCGAATCATCAGATGGCGAAGGAAGTGCTGCCGGTTGTGCCGAAGAAGGTACTTGGGTTCGAAGATCTTGTTGGAAGGTATCGAACAGCCATTTGTCTTGCAAAGGAGCGGACTGCCGAGGGTACGATTTCAAACAATCATTCTCTCTCAGTGGAGTAGACTTTAGAACTGCGGGTTGTTGAGGTGGCATTTGTGAAACCCTAGAAGAAGTAGAAGCAATCTCCATAGCACAAGGCGGCAGTCGCGGGGAGGCTGAGGTACTAGCTGGTCCTCTTGTGGCTCGAAAGGGCTTAGTGCGCATTGGATGCGTTTTATTGCCTTGAGCATAAAAAAATCTAGTTAGTCCTAACTTCAGCATAATATATGCAAGGTTATGGTGCATGCACTCCGTCTTTCTCAGAGATCACGCAATGCCTTCTTTTAGATGATTCAGAGGGCAAGATCCATATTGTCTACACCTTAAGTACAGCAATATGCTTACAAAGAAGAGGCCAACATGTCTCTGGTGGGTGTTATTTTAATCTTGATGATAGGTCCAAACTTCAAAGACCTGTTCAGAAGAGGGAAAGATAGTACTTTTGGCTCATTAATGCTAGGTGCATGCAATTCGGTGCTCTTTACCTTATCGTATACTATCTGTGTACTGTCTCCTTAGTGATATTATTTCTTTCAAAGTCTATGTTCAAAGCTGATGGAATGAAGATCCTCAATGCATGTGATTAGTGTAAGTATATGTGGAATATGTGGATTAAAAAGAGGCCATTGATTTGATAAAGATCCTCAATGCATGCGATTAGTTTACATGTATGGTCTTATGTGGACTACTAGGAGGTTCCCCACTTTGATTAGACCAGTTACTGATGTCTAGACCAGTGTAGTGTTGTGCTATGCAATGGTTTGAGTTGATTCTTTGGAATATTGTGATGAAACTTATCGTTCTTTCATATAAATGATGCCAGGTCAATCGCTCTTGCTGCTCCAGGGGGAAGTTTTCCGGACTTCAAAATGCTTTTTTTGTTTGGCATAGGCGCTGTTCTATTGCGAGGTGCAGGTTGCACCGTGAATGATCTTCTTGATCAAGATATAGATTGCAAGGTATATTCAAACCTGAAACAGTTTGCTGTGTTATGCTTGTATGGCCTCTCATTGGTTGAAATTTGTGATGGGTGGGCTTGGTTACTTGAAGGTGGAGAGGACAAAGCTTCGACCCATTGCCTCTGGAGCTGTAACATCTTTTCAAGGGCTAACTTTCCTCGGCATGCAACTGCTTCTAGGCTTAGGGATACTCTTGCAGCTAAATCAGTTCAGGTCAGCTAGATTTTATTGCTGTCTTGGACAATCTCTGGCTCATTTTCAGTAAGGCAATACTTATTTCTCATTTATATAGCAAAAGGATATTTTTATGATCAACTATGGTAACAAGTGTTGGGACCGTGGTTTAGTTCATCACCTTTGCCTTCCAGCCTTGAAAGTTAGTATTGTTTTGAGAGCTTCTTTAAGGCCACTGGTACCAGATACAGATATTCCTCCCCACTGTGTGCGAACAAATTGGGGACAAATCATGAAAGTAGCGCTGCCACATGGTTGAGGAAGCCCAAATTTAACTGGTTTCCACACACGTGCAACTGCAGTACAAGCGTTAAAAATGCATACAAGGAAATTCTTTGTTGGATCTGATCAAAATACATTGCAAAATTTTGTGTATACCTTTTAACCTTCAAGATTGTTCCTGCAGTCAAATTCTGGGAGCATCATCATTGCTTCTTGTGGGAACATACCCTCTCTTAAAAAGGTGGACCTATTGGGTATGTCACAAGCATTTCAATGCATACATGTATTGTGTTTGTTATTGCATGTTTGATGAAGAAAGGTTATTTGAATGCCAGGAAAATAGACTAGATATTTGTATCAATGGATTTTAGTCATCAAGCCCACTATGTCTCTCTAGAGATATTAGGGGTTTCAGATATGATTAACTAGTCACTGCTGCATTCATAGCTTCAGAGATAGTTAACCGGTCACTGTTGTATTTCCAGAGTTTTTAAGACACGTTTGTTGCGGGTCACAAGTGTTGCATTATGTCAGCCAGTGATCATCTGTGAGAGCCAGTCATCGTCAGAGGGGGTCATGCCTATGTTTGTCATAGGCTCACGTCAGCCAATCATTTGTCACAGCCAGTCATCATCAGACAGGGTCATGTCAGCCAAGGATCATTCGTCACAGCCAGTCACGTCAGACATTCATCACAGGCTCCAATCAGCTAGTCATTTGTCACAGCCAGTCATCAGACGTTCCTCACAGTTAGTCATCACAGGTTCACATCCATTTGCACAGCTAGTTTGTCACTTTCTGCTGAGAGAGAGAGAGAGAGAGAGAGAGAGAGAGAGAGAGAGAGAGATTCACATGAACATTTGACTTAATAATGCAGCCTCAAGCATACCTTGGCTTGACCTTCAACTGGGGTGCCTTGCTAGGTTGGGCTGCAGTAAGAGGGAGCATTGACCCATATGTTGTCATGCCTTTGTATCTATCTGGTATATGCTGGACTTTGGTGTACGACACTATTTATGCGCACCAGGTACTTGTGAGGTTTTTATTTATACAACACAGGGTTCCTAGGACAAACAAGGGAAATTTTTATCGAAGAGAATGTTGAATAAGGTCTTTGTGTTGCATGTATTGGGCAGGATAAGGAAGATGATGAGAAAGTGGGTGTGAAATCAACTGCGCTGTATTTTGGGGACCAAACCAAGTTGTGGTTGGGCAGCTTTGGTACTGCCACAATCAGTTCACTCTGTGTAGCAGGTTTCAATGCTGATGTTGGTATGCTTCTTTCTGTCTTTTAGTGGTTATCATGGTCATGCCCTTTGGTATTAACTTAGGTGAATGCAAACATCCATAAAAGTCTGCTGGTTCTTTGGAAAGAATGCTTAACAAAGTTTGGGGATTTTGAATTGGGTGGTGCATGATTTGACCTCCTAGCTAATGATATGTGAACTGAGGGGTTACGCAATCATTAATGCAAGTATGTGTTGGTCATTTGAAAAGAAGCCTGAAGGCTTAATAAAACTTGGTGATTAGATTACCTGGTCCATGGTTCACCATTTTTCTAATTATGTATAAACTTGTAGTGGGTGTTAATGAGTTTTTCTTAAGAATGATTAAGAAATTGACAGATTACATTATTGACCTCAGGATGGACCTTCTACACTGGTTTGTTGGCAGCAGCTGGGCATTTGTTCTGGCAAATTTCAACTGTAGATCTCCATAGCCGGGCGGATTGCAATTCAAAGTATTGGTTTAGAATACTCAACTCTGTGAATGTTTTGTGTTTTAATTAGATTTGCTCTGTGTGCGTGCATGCCAAACCACCCCCCCATCCATCCATCCCCCCCCACCCCAAAAAGAAAGCACACACGTGTGCAAATGCAGCATGTATGCATGTGTCCTTGGGTGCAGGTTTGTGATGCCTTCTCTCATCTCTCAATTACAGATTTGTCTCAAATAAATGGTTTGGAGCATTGGTATTTGCTGGCATAGCATCTGGAAAATTAGCTGGATACTGATCTTTCTGCAGCTATTTGCTATGGGTAAGAGCTGGATACTGATCTTTCTGCAGCTCTTTTGCATTGTGTACATTTCATTTATGAACCCATAAAATTTGGCAGGTTCTGCACTGAATGCAACAACCAGCACCCTGTGAAGCCGAGGGTTTCTATTTGAGTAAAACCCCCATATCACTTATTCGCTTACAAGGAAGTCGAACTAGTGGCGATCACTTGGGGTGTGAGAGCCACATGGCCCTTCATCTATGGTCATGTTTGCAGAAGTGGCTTCATTGATAAAATTGTAACCAGAAGTTGTGGAGCGGCAACACGCTTGCAATGGCGCTACCATGTGGTTTTTGCAAGCAAGGGCAAGAGAGCTGATTGGAGGGTGATGGAAAACCATCTAACTGCCACGTGCTTTCAACCTTCCCATGAAAGAGCCATTTTACCCGGTGTTCACTTTACTTGTGAGCTGCGCCCCCATAACGTGGTTGCTGCCCAGGTTAAAACTGCTTACACCTAACAGGAGAAGATTACAGTCTTGTAGCACTAGGTATTCAGTTTATTGAATATTTATTCAGCTGAGGATTAGGTAACACTTTGTGGCATCATCATGGCTCATGAATGGGTGAATTTATATACAACAGCTGTTGAAACCATCTGTTTTCTCAAAAATTTGGGGTGCTTTAATGAATGAGTATCTTGGAACAGTGCCTTTCCGATGTAATGTGTAAGAATTGAAAAGAATTCCTTCTTTCTGTGTGATGATCATGTGGGTGCACAATTGGTAGTACTGAAATGGTTTTTGTTGGACATGAGCTGAGAGTGGATTACGTGACATGCAACATGAAAGCTTGGGAAAGACATGGTATTTTATCTTAAAATGTGTTTTGAGCAGGAGTCCTGTGTGGTAATCTGTATGGACTTTTAACATGCCATCAAAAGCCAAGGTCAATCCTACCTTGATTTGTATAGGTTTTCAAGGTTGATTGTATTACTGCTTGTTTATGTTAATTTTCTTAAATTTGAGGTTTTGATGGCTTGTGTTATCATGATTTGAGTGTGTTCTCTCTCTCTCTCTCTCTCTCTCACGCGCGCGCGCGTGCGTGTGCGTGCAGGGATGGGGCTGTGGGCAGGCAAATGCAAAAAGTTCACTTTTTGTTCCATGGAGCCGCCATCTGATATGATACTTTGGTGCCATTAGTTGCAGTTCCTCCTCTAGATTTGTGAACATGTACCCATTCCTAAGGGGTGACTGGATAGAGCCACAAAGGTCATAGAGCCAGTTGCCGTGCTCTTAAGGACAGATTCAAGCCATTATTACTTGGCCTCCAAGGTCACCCAGCTGACCATCTTAGTGAGGACATATTCCCCATGCTTTAGCAACCCATGGTGCCATCCTTGGATAAATCATAGTTCCCTGTTTGAGTTGGTCTCTCCTTACTAGTCTTTTTCCCCTTGGCATTGTTATGATCTATTGCAAGATATATGGATATATATCTTGCTACTGCAGGCCATGATTGTAGATCTAAAGTGTTCTAGCATACTTTTATCAATTTAGCATTTCGTCTATATATAGACACGCGCGCGTGCGTTCTCTCCACGCGTGCGTGCACGTGCATTGGGATAAAAAATGTCTCAAAATAGATTGTTTAATTAACTTCAACTAATGATAAGCTTACGACCATATGCATGGGGCAATACCATATGTGGTCAAATGCGATATTTAGTTAATTTATTCAATGTGGGTTTTTGCTTTTAGCAAAAATGCGATAAATCTTTAGCTTGATGCGTTTTTAGCCAAAATCTTTGTACTTGATGTGGTGTTAATTGATTCCTCTTTTTGGTTTTAGCACCCCCTAATGCATATTGAAAAGTGTTATAATTTTTAGTTACCTTACATACTTGAAATATTGCAAACTTGTTGTGATCTAAGATATACTTGCATAAGTTGTACATTTGTCTCATTTGTTTTGATATGTTAGCTAAGGACAAGATCCCTTGAGGCCGCGAATAAAATGCTAGTAATTTAAAAAACCACAAATAGCTAACATGCAGACGTATAGAGTGAGTAAAGACCATCCTGGTGCTAATATGGGACTCAATGTGTGAAGTAGGCACGGAGATTCCCCATTGAATTCAAAGAATATGAATTAGTTGAGCTAAGCTCTCAAAATGCCTAAGAGAAGATTGTGCTAGTACGAGACTCAATGTGTGAAGTAGGTAAGGAGATTGTCCATTGAGAAGATGTATGTGTATGCATGAAATTGGTCTAGTCCTATAAAAGTACATGGAGGAATAGCAAGAGGTCACTTCCAACACAAATGATAACTCTAAGAAAGTAATTTCAATAAACTAAAATGATGATTAGAAAGGATAGGATGTAGCTAACACACATGGTTTGCCAATCATTGAGAAGTGACAAATTAACTTCATGGACCAGTTAGGTCAACCACACAATACTCACAAGCATGATATATTTCACAAGCATGATATATTATTGTTGATATAGACCACGTAACATAGTGGGGTGAAGTAAGGGCCATGCAAACTAATGACAATCAAACAACAACAAAGTTCTTATGGGAGTAGCTAATCTAATGATTTGGCTACTCATCAAATTTGTAAGAAACCAAGCTAAGCATTCCTTAAATGAGATGATCAAGTGTTTGTTGTCTACATTCAGGTTCTTCACTAGAAGTCATCTCCATACTAGCTTGGTGAGATTGAGTTTACAAACAAGATTGTTTTCAATGTTTGAACAAAGTCCACACAATCGGGGGACTAGGATAATAAGCACATGGCAATGATATGGGCTTATAAAATTGCTTACAAGGTAGCAACAATGCAGATTTTGTTAAGAATGACCAATGGCATTGACACCATCATGCTAATGGAATTCCTTATCTTGAGCTTAGGGATAACCATCTTCAGACTATGAGACACCAATGGTTGGATTGAGAGACTTGCATGCTAGGAAAGTATGAAAATGACACAAACAAAAAGTGAAGATGCTTATGCAAATGTTATGAATAATTATTCTCACATCTCATGACAATTCCTGCAAAATTCATGGACAAGAATAGAGCACACAAGATGGAAGTTTATGAGAGCACAAACCAAGTGTATGAATGACTATCACAAACACATCAACAAATAAGCTAAAATAACCATAAAACCGTTATGAGATACTCACAAGACCAAAGAGAAAGAAGGAATGGATGTTGGAAATGGCTATGGGGCATGAACATGCTTGATTTTGAATTTGGAGTTCATTCAATGTTATTCACCTTCAGTTGCAACTAAGCATCAAATTATTTAATAAATGTTAATAAGCATAATGGATGAATCAACTATCATTAAAGAGTAACATTAACTATCACATTATAGAAAGGCAAATCTCATTACAAAATACCCTTATACACTACCTAAGTAACACTAATTTTAACATATTCAAAAAGCAAATTTGATACAATAGTAGAAAATATAACAAGTGACTAGCACCTGCAATGCTCAAGTAATACCATTGCATAAATCAATTCTATACATTATTGAAAGGTTTGTTAAGCCTCTCTTTTCAAAGCACCAAATTTTTTCTCAAACATAAAAAAACTCACACTTCTTTTTCTAAAATTTTCTATTTTATTTAAGCATTGCATTATTTTCTTATTCTCTTTTTTAAATTATGTCTCTCTTACTTTGATCAAGCTTCTCCAACCTCTCTCTCTCTCTCTCTCTCTCTCTCTCTCATTAAATTCATTTTCAACCCTTTTATACAAAACACTAGGGTTTAGGCCTCCTTGTAAATTAGGGTTTCCACCACTTTTTGAGCATCCTACCCTCTTTATAGACTCATGGTAGGTCTTCCACTTAATGCACACTTATTTCTAAGGTTGTTAGACCTAGTCTAGGCTAAAAATGAATATAATACATTATTGCAATCCTCATATTCTTTGCGGGTTGATGAGTACATTTGTAGAAAATAATAGAATTTGCATGTGGAAGTGAGTCTGACTCTCCCAAAAATCATATGATTATAAATATGATGTCTAAATATAAAATCATGAGTGCCCTAAAATAGTTTGACGAAGCTTAAACATCAATGTATCTTTCAAAATAAATTTTAGCACTTTTATTTTGACTTGCTTTAACTTTTTCCTTCAAAAGATATAGTCATCACCTACAACAAAAGCATATCATGAAGTTGGACGAGTGGGCCTTCAAGAACCAACCTAAGTATGGAGCTTTGGGTGGGCTTTCAAGTTCATGAACTATTGGCAACTAGATGTTGATGGTAGTGCAATGGTGGTGTTGAAGATGGTAGGCTACATGAGTAATACTACACTTGCTTGCTCCTTTTTGAATCCATCAACAAACACATGGCTTATTGCATAGGGACATGAGAGAGCACACACACACACACACACACACACACACACACACACACACACACACACACACACACACACACACACACACACACACACACACACACACACACACACACACACACACACACACACACACACACACACACACACACACACACACACACACACACACACACACACACACACACACACACACACACACACACACACACACACACACACACACACACACACACACACAGAGGTGTAGATGTTGGAGATTAGCATGTGCACATAGAGGTAGGTAATTGGTGGCCTTGATGAGAAAGTCCACATCACTACCCTAGATTTTCATTATCTCAATGGGTGCCCTCTCAGCAGAGATACAACTCTAAATTAGGCTTTGGAGAGGGTTGTGGGCTATCAAGGGTGGTGAGAGGCAAGATCTATAGATCAAGGAGTAGAGGGAGGGCTCCACAACTGGTATGGAAGATATATGATAGCTCTTGAGCACCCTTTGCCTTTGTTTTCAATGCAACTAACAAATCTTCTTCTAAAACATTAATCAATAGTGTGAATGAATTTTTCATGGGGCCATGTCTCTTTGAAGTAGATGTTTGATCCATATTCTTAGCATTTTGATGTGGGAAGTTATGATTCCAAGGTATAACCACTTTTTCTCCCTTGATAAAGGCAAGATAACAAGTGGATCTTTCAATCTAAATACTCAAGGCCATAAAGTAGAACTGAGCATAGTACTTGATGATCCCTTGTCTTTTAATAGGCTCCCCAAATGGGTTTGTCCTTCCCCCTTATATAGGTATGAGGCACTTTATCATGCTATTTGGCTTTATTGACAAGATGTAATGCATTTTGCTTGGGGTTATCTCTCTTTGAAGTAGATGGCAGATCCATATTCTTAGCATTTTGATGTGGGAAGTTATGGTTCTAAGGTGTAAACACTTTTCGTTCCTTGTTAAAGGCAAGATAAACAAGTTGATATTGCAACCTAAATACTCAAGGCCACAAAGTAGAACTGAGCATAGTACTTTATAAACCCTTGCCTTTTACCATTATAGGCTCCCCAATGGGTTTGTCCTTCCTCCTTATATTGCATTAAAAATATTGTTAGTGATTCATTAAGAGAGAAATAGGTTTGGTGTTTACATGGAGGATCGTTGAAAATCATTATTCAACAAATAGTTGTAATAAAAGATGAGAGAGATAGAGAGAGAGAGAGAGAGAGAGAGAGAGAGAGAGAGAGAGAGAGAGAGAGAGAGAGAGAGAGAGAGAGAGAGAGAGAGAGAGAGGGAAAGAGGGAGAGGGGGGAGGGGGGGAGAGAGAGAGATGAGTTGAGAGAGAGAGAGAGAGAGAGAGAGAGAGAGAGAGAGAGAGAGAGAGAGAGAGAGAGAGAGAGAGAGAGAGAGAGAGAGAGAGAGAGAGAGAGAGAGAGAGAGAGAGAGAGAGAGAGAGAGAGAGAGAGAGAGAGAGAGAGAGAGAGAGAGAGAGAGAGAGAGAGAGAGAGAGAAGGGGATACATATCTATTTAGACAGTAATATACACTTGGGAGCACCAAGATTTGGTTGAAAATTGAGAGACTTAGTTTAGGGTGTATATGTGCATTTGTGCACACAATCACATGAGCATGTATGTGCCTGTGCATTGACATTCTTAAATAGGTTTCAATAGTCATTATTTAATGTAAGTGTGTAAGAATTCATTATCTAGTGGATGCACATCAATTTCATTTTTTTCAAGTTAGATTGAAAGATATGTATATCTAAATCTACAATTAGAAAATTCAAAAATTATGAGGAGTCTGTGCATGTAGCATATGGTTTTGAGGATGATTCTTAAAGTTTGAGACTAGATGAAATGGATATTTTGATTGGCCATGAGATACTTGATAACGGTTTGTAAATTTGCACCATCGCTATAATTTAAATCCAATTCTTCTTTACACGCATATAAGGACATCATTATACATCTTAGGGTTCCATATAGAACCTAATAATAACATTAAGGACCTTCATAATTTTTGTAATCCATAGTTATTGTATTGAAAAATCAATAAGTAATGATATCACCCAATAAATAGTGATAAAGCACCTTCTATTGTAAATTATTCAACAATTTTAAGTAGCTTATAGATAAGCATAGGAGCCTCATCTTCCTCACCCATTCTTTTAACTTGGAGGGAAGCTTTAACAAAAAATACTAGCAATATAGTTAGGCAAAATGCCTCTTGCATTATATAGCCTCCCGAAGGTAGTATCATTTCTAAACACCCATATTTACTAGATAATTAGAACCCCTTAAAATTAATGCTGCCTTTTTTGAGCATTCATTTAGATTGCCTATATTGCCTACTGGCACTTGTTTTCAACTCACTATATAGTGGAGTTTGACTTTTAATGTACCATTCTTTACATTTTTCCACCTCAAGTTTTCCACTAACCTTGAACTTTCTTACAATCCCAAAACATATGTTTCACACTTTCCTCCTTTAGCTAGCATAGAATTCGAATTAGTGATATTTGCCAAAATTTAGAGGTTTCTTCTTGTAACTAGCTCATTAGTGGATGACTCACCACAACAATACATTGAGCTTGTAGAAAGGGGTGGCCATTAGTTCATTTTAAAGCCTTCTTTCCCAAGTCCACTTCATGGCTCTAGGATATCCCTTATTCCAAGCCTTGGAAATTTCGAGGAACCATCAATCATTGGAATCTTTGAAGCTAGCATGTTTCTTCATTAGAGGGATTAGCTTGCCACTGCTATTACACCATCATTGTAGAATCTTAAGATGTCCACCATGTGTGAAGAAGGCCACCCCTGACTTCCATGATTGCTAAAAATTAACCTATGGGAAAGCCACCATTGCCAAGAGCTTTAGGATATGGGGGTTGACAGATTGATGGTCCCCTTTAACTTGAGTGATCCCTCCCTAATCAGCTTTATTTTTTGTTGTGACTTGAGAAAGTTGATTGGTTGAATAGCCTAAAGCAAGTGGCCCTTATTTTGGCCCTCTACTGTCAAGTACTTTTTTTGTGAATGGCCCCCCATTGAGAAGCCATTGATTGTGATAAAAGAAAAGTTGCTAATTCTTGGCTTACATTTTTTTCATCTTCATGATCGCAATTGCAGAGATGTGTTAGGATTAGGGCTCATCAAAGGGAGATTTGCATGGTATTCCCTTACCTCCCCGAGTCTCAACATAGCCTTTCTTGTCACCTTGCCCTAGCCAATGCACTACTGGAAGCATCATCTGATCCATGGAGCAAGGTTGGATTCTTGCATCATCAAATGGCTCCTTTCTCTTAACAAAGCCATCTCTACCTAGATGAATCGCTAGAATGCCCACCACTACAGCCCTCTGATTGAGTAGAAGAGATTAGAATCACTTGGAAGGGTTGCAGAGAGGTCATGGGTTGATCACTTTGTACCTCACAAACTTTGACATTTTGCATTGCTTGCTCAGGTAGACAAGCCCATCGGCACTTGGCTTCTTGCTTGGCCATGCATGTGGTAAGCTAGCAATTACTTGTTTCAATGAGCCTTTTGTTTTGCAAATGGAGCACAAATGTACACCAATAAGGTGATAGTTAAGAATGGATGTTAAGGATGTTTTTGGAGGGAGAGAGAGAGAGAGAGAGAGAGAGAGAGAGAGAAAGTTATATTAACGTCTTCTAAAGACCAAAACTGGCCTATGAGACAAACTGTGATACAACTGATGAGGTCCAGCTATCCAAAATAAAAGTGCTGAATGAAAAGCTAAAAATTGGAAATTGAAAATACGGTGCTGTGGGTTGATAAGTGTCGTGTATGTGTATGTGCGTATGTAGCTCTGGTACTCCAGATAATGGCTAAAAAAGGGGAATAAATGTCGGCTATGACAGGGGAACAACTGTCGGCTGTGATAAAGTGGTGCGATGTGTATATGTAACAGATGTAGGGAGATATACTATCCTGGGATGTAGTAGAAGTCGTCGAAGTCGCTAATAGCAGGTGATCCCTCCTGGATGCAGGATGTGGTACATCGACGGTGGAGAAAGAGCAAACTGGAGATCTGAGATCCAATGTGTCAAGTGTCGTCGGATCTCAGTCTACTGTCGATGTAGATCAAGAATCCTTCGGATCTCCTGTCGGTGTGGCTGTGGGGTCCGAAACCCACGGATCCTCGTGCGGCGTCGGGTACGCTGGTCCTCAGCCTGCTGTAGTGTGAGCCCGGAGGTCTGGCTGGAGGCTGGTACAGTAGCTCTCACTCTTTCTGTCTGAAAGAACTGTGTAATAGTCGTCTGGGTGGGCCCCTCTCTGACTGGGACCCGCTGTGTGCTCTGCTCTCTGATGTGCCATGCCTCTCCCAGAAAACATCCAAATGATCTCTGATCTATATGAGTCATACATCCCTGAAGTGAGCTGCTCAATGTGTATCTAGATCTCAACTCTGAGTATGCCGGGCATTTGAGAACAAAATGCTCCTCACTCTCCACCTCTGATCTGCAAAGGGGGCATATCCTCTCCTCCCGTGGGATGCCACTGGCTCTGCCACTCTCAATCATAAGTTGATGTGATGATACCCTGAGCTGTCCAATAAGAACTCTCAATCGATGTGGCATATAGATCTGCATATATCTCGGAATCTCTATGAATCCCTGCTCTGATATGCTCAAGAACTGTGTATAATAATGTGCCATCTTCGATGGCAGTGGGTGGCTGTGCAGGGCTGACCCATGTCCTCTGTATATAAATATGCCATATCTCCTGTCTGATGACTCTGTTCCTCTCAGAGAGAGAGGGTGTAAGTGGGAGCCTGAGTATCATATAGAAGAGGTGGGAGTGTATCAATGTCGAGCCCATGTCTGTCAAACCAAGCTCTAGTCTGTGCATACCATGATGTGGTATCCCCCGCTCGAGCCATCTCCTAAGATGCCATATATGCTCTATATGCAATGTCATGTGGGATTGAGGCCTTGCTGCGAATCAATCTAGATATCATGATCACCTGAGGTCTCTCCATCAATGTCCATACATAATCGGCAAGGCCTGGCCCCCATATAGCTGCTCCATACATCAGTGCTAGAGAGAGAGAGAGAGAGAGAGAGAGAGAGAGAGAGAGAGAGAGAGAGAGAGAGAGAGAGAGAGAGAGAGAGAGAGAGAGAGAGAGAGAGAGAGCTATTTAGCTTCTTCCATACAACAAAGATAGGCTAGTGCTCATGAGGAGGTTGCTCCTGCTGTTGTAGAGTCAGGTGGTTGCTATTTTTAGGGATTCTGATAAGATATTCTTCTCAACATCACACCATTTTGAACCCAAATTGCTACATGTCCTTTTGGACATGACATTCCTCTAGGCTAGTCTCTTTTAGGTGGTTTTTGGGAGTCCTCTTTAGTCTTTAATGTAAAGAGGAGGCTCTCCTTGGGTGTAAGGGAGAGGTGAAGGAAGCATCACTTTGCATGTATCCAAGAGGAGAAGAGAAGGTGCAAGTGCTACGGAAGCTCTATTGAAATCAAGTTCCAAGAGGAGAAGAGAAGGTGCAAGTGCTGCAGAAGCTCTGCTGAAATCAAGCGCCAAGAGGAGAGTCCTAGACATATTGTGTAGGAGAGAAGGAGACTCAAGAAGGATCAAAAGGTGCCAACTTCCAAGTTGTGCAAGTGTTAGCCACTTGTATACCGTGCAAGGAACCGTGATCTTGTTTCCAAGATCTACAAGTAAGAACTTGATTATATATAATGGAGGAGCTTGCTCTTTGTCAATAATATAACTCCACAAGGGGGGGGATTGGCCCATCTTCCAGTCCCTAGTGTGTTGCCAATTTCTCTACCTCTCTCTCTACATCTTTCTTTTCTCTCATCTATTCTCTCTCTGTGCCAACATAATATTCGCCATATATATTTTAAGTATATAAGAAAGCCGAGCGTGACACTTCCAGTTTGAGAGGGGGCATTTTCCTTCTCTTGATAGTGACATTGATGTTTCTTACAGTTTTTCACTTTTAAACATTTATTTACTTTGTATTGTACGTTATGGACATTTGTAACTTCATTCATACTATCATGATGACATGATTGTAAAAGGGTGCTTGGGAAAGTGACCAATTCTCCTCGAGGGCACTATACAAGTGGCACCATTGTATCACATTCTGCATGAGCATGACACCCTGCATCTCCCTTTACATTACCCATGCATTGGCATTCTATTCATGTAAAAATGGAATTGTATACATTTATCCCTTTTCAATCACCGCTTGGAGTGGTCAACTCTGAATCCACCATACTCCCCCCCCTTAGGAATCCTTAGGCACTTATCCTAGTAGTGTGTAGGATTGTTTTGCTTGTTTCTTGAAGGTAGTAGGCTATCCATCCTTATTTCTTGTACTTTTGGGCATAGTGACTTAATGGGAGGAAGATTTGATAAAAACTCTCACTTAATGCTAAATCTTTTGAACAAATTACCACATCATCCTTTAAAAAAAAAAAGGTCCATTGTTGATTCCATTTTCCTTTACAGGACTTGGTAGGCCCCTAAGCAACTGAGGAGCACCATTGCTTTGATGCCTTGGCCTCTCTACTTGGGATCCCTTGGTAAGTTAACCATCACTTGTATAGTCTTGGTAGGTCACTAGGCAACCAATGTGCACAGTTTGCATGATGCCCTAACTACTTTGAGATGGGATGCATTGGGGTTAAAAAGAAAAAACCTATACAAGGGCTTGTTCCTCATTGTCGAGTTTTGGACTTGAGCTAAAAATGCATTAGCTTGTCTAATCAGCCCCAAAACATGCTTAATTAATTAGAAAATGATCTTATTTAAAAAAAAACTTGATCCTAGAGAGTTACTATATCCCACATGCAAAACCCTAATTTGCATATTCCAAATTTTTTATAAATAGGCATGCAGTCCACCACTCTCCCTCAATCTCATTTTTGAAAGTTTCAAGAGTAATATCTCTACTGCTCACATCCCATTCATTGCGGAGAACATTGAATCAAAGCATTCCATCGCAGTCTACTAGCATCAGATGTGCTTGATTCCAACCTTTGTACCTATCTCCTATACCTCCTAGAGCTATCACCATCATCGAGGAACTTGTGTTTGTTGTTGGCAGGGGCTAGTTGCCATCATATGCATCCATCCATAGGAGGTGTTGCCATCATAATCTTGCTTGCATTTAGCAGTCAATCTCTCCCCTCCAGCTATCATCATCAACATTTGCATTGTTGCCATGAGTTTCCACTTGTCACCCAATATAGTTAGCTTGTATTTACCTATTCTGCGTAGTTGTCAATTGTCTCTCTCCTCAGGTATCTACGTTTTTAGTATTTCTCTCTCCTACACTACTTGTCTACATCAAATCCAATCTCTCTAGCTGCGTTTGTTGGTGTTTGACACACAAAGACTTCCTTGTTGCATTTCGAGATCCATTTGGAGTACGATACACTCTCCAACTCATAACCTCTACCTTGATCCCAAAGATACGAGAGTTTGAGCTTTAGTATTCACTGCGTCGTGTAATTGTTAAATGAGCACTGTATATTCAATGGTCATTCACTTCATTATACATTGTATTCCTTGCCTTTGAGTTACCCTAACCCTAATTGTGTTCTATGTTTATCAATCTCTATTTTGTCGTACGATTGGTTTTGTGTTTTCTATGTTTAGAGCATCTCTTCACACCTCATTTCCCATATCAAGGTATGGCTAGAGGTGCATGCTTCTCTTGTTGAAGAAATTTATGATGGGACCAAAGGTTTTTTTGAGGTCCTCTTTTTCATCTTGGAAGCTTATGCTTGGATCATATGTCGCGTCTGTATGTTCTTAGATGGATAAATAGTTTATGTTGTTCCATGGAAACACATGGAGGAATTCCAAGTTGCACTTTGCTTTGCTATTCCAGCAGTCCATAATCTCTCACATCTACCTCAAGCACTTTTTTCTCGTGTATTCGATCATAAGACCATCTCTTGCATCTCTCTATCCTCTCTAGTATTCATTGCTTTCATCATTGCTACCTTTTATCGATGCTGTGGCTTCTCATGACATGCCTCAATTTTATGCACGAACCTCAACACATGATGATGTCTGAATAGCTTCTCTCGGAACTTAAATACATGCATGAGTGTTGTTCTCGAAAGATCCTTCTTTCACGATGTTATAAGTAGACTTGTTCCTTGTGGCAGCTTTGTAAGCTCAATGGAAGAAATACGATGGCCACTAGCCAAGATGTGCATTCCCCACTATCTATTTGTATGTAGAGCCATGAGGATGTTGTCTCTTCAATTGTAGGCTGATATCTTTAAAGGGAAGAAGGAATGTGATGATATGAACATTAACTCATGGTTGGCCAAATGGATGGCCTATTTTGGTCTTTATTAGTTCTATAATGCTCAATGTATTGATAGATACATATTATGCTATAAGGGAAGACATATGCTAAAGACATGAGCAAATATTCAATTTGATATTTGGAAGTTGTTTGTGATCGATGATCAAAATGAAAATTTTTGCAAGTTGTTATTAGGCTAGTATTAACAGTATTTTGTGAAGGCTAAAGTTAATAAAGTCAAATAAGGTCAAAGCACAATCAAAGTGCAAGTGTCAGCTACTATTTTTTGGAAGGATTATAAATTCGTGGAGCTTTTTTGTATTATCTTGGGTACTTGTGTATTATTATTGTACTCATGGACACCAGAGTATCATGGATGTATTATTAGAGCTATTGTACATTGTATTTATCACTTGCAGTTGTATTTGTCACACCCACAATTATTGCATGGGTTGCACACATTTATTTGTGATTAGATTAGTGTAGGCTTGGTCTATTTAGACAAAGGTAAATCATGCTATGAGGATTGATTAGAATCCATAAAGTGGGTAGGATGCCCAAAAGAGGGCACAAATCCTAATTCACAGTGGTGAAAACCCTAAAATGCAAAGTGGGGCACAAACCCTAACCATGAAATGGTGCGTTGTCCTAGAGAGGTGACCTAGCCCTAGCCCTAATTTGTGTTTATAGAAGGGTGGGAGGTCTCAATTGCAATCACCCCTTTAGTGTATCCATGTTGAAGAAGCTCTATCAGTGCAACTATTGAATCTTTCTATTCTCTTCTTCTATTCTATCATCTTGTCTCCATTTTTGAGAGTGAATGAGAGCAAGTGAGTGAGAGGTATATTTAGTGACTGACTAAGGTAACGTGAAGCTCTTTGTCGTATTCTTGCTTTTCTCTTCTTCTCTACTAGCTTCTCAATTTATTGATGTACTTGGTGGTGGAAGTGAAGAAGGAATGGCATTGGATTATATTGATCATAGTCATGGAACCCTCTTCAAGCCTTCAAGCTTTTGGACTACAATGTGGGAAGGTAACTTGGTGAGCTCACTACACCTTGAAGCTAGTATTGTGTTCTTGCTTTCATAGGATATAGAGGAGGATAATTGGTTAGTTAAGAGCGGAATGTTGAGACAAGGTGAGAGATTGTCACTGACATGAGTTGTAGCTTTTGAAACAATAGAAGTTTGTCAAAAGTCTCGATTGTTGGTACATTTGGTTCAATATTTTGGTTTTGTTATCGAGACCTAGGATGGTGCAAACATCAATATTCTCATACTCCTACCATGTGGCAGAATAGGAGGCTTGTGAATGGGCATGGATGGGATCGATCGGGTGTATTGATCATCTGTGTTTGTGCTAGCATTCTGAAACACATGTGGCTAGGTTAGGAAGGCTGAGTTGGAACGAACCACTTCATTGGATTGAGATTAAAGAGATTGCATTTAGTAGAGTAGAAGAAGATACAAAATAGAAACTCAAAAACTAAAAAATACAGAAAACTCAAAACATAAAACGTAAAAGTAAAAAATCAAACTTTTCTTGCTTAAACAAACCATGTGAATTTTTGCGGATTGAAGATACATCATGCTTGTCATGCTTATTGGTTATGTGTGTCTTGAAGTAAAAGCAACACAAAAATGAAAAACACAAAACTCAAAAATTTTAGTTGACCAATTTGTGTATCAATATCGTAGATGTAACTTTATTATTATGGGTGATTGATAGTGTGAGCATTGAAGGAAAAAGAGTGAGAAAAACTCAAAATACACAATGTAAGAATCAAATACACGGCCATTGTTTCATTATTTGGTTGGTTATTACTTGTTGTCATTTGATAGTTAGGATCTTTGCACCTAGATTTAGAGTTCCTTTGCACTAAAAGATCATTATCACCATAGTTCATACTGACAACACAACTTGCCCTATCCACCTAGGTCTTGTACCATCTGGAGATTACTCATCTTAGCACTTACTTGTCTTAGGCTTACTCATCTTGAATTTACTCGTCTAGGCTTTACTCATCTAAGTACTTACTCATCTTCAGTTTACTCTTATCTATACTTACTCGTCTTGAGTTTACTTGTCTAGGGTTTACTCATCTTGAGCTTACTTGTCTTGAGTTTACTCATCTGGGTTTCACTCGTCTCTTTTGCACTTAATCATCTTGAGTTTACTCATCTAGGGCCTGAGTTTACTCATCTTAAGTTTACTTGTCTAGGATTTACATCTTGAGTTTACTCTCATTGAGGGTTTACTCATCTACACTTACTCATCTTAAGTTTACTCATCTAGGGTTTATTCGTCTTAAGTGTAATTGCTTTGAGTTTACTCATCTAAGGTTCACTTGTTTGCACTTACTCATCTTGAGTTTACTTATCTAGGGTTTAGTCGTCTACACCTACTCGTCTTGAGTTTACTTATCTAGAGTTTACTCGTTTTGAGATTACTCGTCTTGAGTTTACTCATCTAGGGTTTACTCGTCTGCACTTACTCATCTTGAGTTTACTTGTCTAGGGTAGGGTTTACTTGTCTGCATTTACACTTTCATACTACTTTCTATCACACATCCTACACTTACACTTACACTACTCCCATATACCCCAATTTTCCATACACACTTAAGTGTCTATCCAAGCACAACATTTATTGCATCTCATTTTCTTTAGGATTGTTGCCTCTCATTGCAATGATACATATGGATTTCCTTGCACAAGCACACCTTACTTTTTGAAATGATGGAAGCTTGATTTTGCCACAACTCACCTTTTGTCGGTGGTCAAGTATCTTAAGTGCCTTAGGAACTTGTCTTTTAACCACTATCATTTCAATGGACACCTTAAGTGCCTTAAGGATTAACAAAAATCTTGTGTTAGGTATATTTAAAAGCACCTTCTCACATCATAGGCCCAATACATAGGAAAATATAGAATTCCAAGGTCTTGACTCAAAGCTCAAATTGACTTTATTGTATGAGCTTGTGAAATGGCAAGGTTGTCCCCTCTCCTCCTCAAGAGCAGACCCTTAGCCTTGAATTCATCCAAAAAATGTCAAACCTTGAATCCTCTCTTGTCACAAGATTAATCCTTGAGACCATGCGCCTCAAGGATCTCATTGATTGAGTGATTGACCTAGTTAATTGAGAGACCTTTGGTCCCCAACCTAACATAATGGATGAGACCAAATTTCTAGAATCTCTTCCATGAGATGTTCGAGAGTCCTTGGATAGCTACCAACATGCTACACACTTTGATCATGCTTGACTCTCCCCTACAGACTTAGAGGAAAAACTCATGGCCCTTAAAGACCAAGGAACCAATACTTCTAGTAAGATCGTTGAACACAAAATGAACACAAAGCAATACTTTTTAAACATGAAATCCAAACTGGATGGGATCAAGAATATGATGTTGAAGGCAAGAACATCTGAATAAACCATGGCACCTTAATAGACCTTTTCAACATAGAATATTTGATTGCAGAGATCTACTCATTGTAGGATCTCATATGGCACAAACATTGCTTATCGGGATGGGTGACATACCTATCCAGCAAGACCAATCCAATGTACCCCTAGTGGCCAAGCAAATTGACAAGGATTGTGTTGGAGATGACTCATACAACTTCATAGAGAAATTTGAGTAGTTTGTGAGGCTAATAACCTTATAGGCGATGCAAAGTAGGCTTAAGATTTTGGGCTATGTATGGGTGAAAAGAGTCGTACTTGTTTTTAAGCCTCAATGCAATTGAAAAGGCTTCATTCACAACTCTTAACACTCTTTTCATTAAGCGATTTAAAAAGGCAAGCTATAGGGACAATTTAATTATTAGACTCACAAACTAGGGCAACAAGATGAAGAAAGCATGAGAGACTATATGTCTAGGGTTGAGATGACTCTACAAGAGAATCCCACTAGTCAAAAAACTAGATGCCAAAGTAGTCATGAAGGCATTCATCAAGGGTATCCATGATGAGAAGATCTATGAGGCACTGCCTAGAAATTCCATCCTAGATCAAACAAATCTCAATGGAGTATTAGATGAAGTAATTTTCATAGAACACCTATACAAGGAGAGGACTTGCAACAAGAAAGAAAAAGGCCTAGAATCAGACTCCCAATCCTGTAGAGGAAAACTTGAGACAGGTAGAAACACTCAAAATCAAAATCTCATGGAACACGTGATGAAACATCATCAAGAGCTCTTGAAAATAATAGACTCATTCACGAAAACTCGGCCATACCAACAAAATGTATAGTGCATAAATTGTGGCAGTGCTCACTTGCCATTTGAATGCTCTCAACAAAGCAGGACCTGCACAAATTGTGGGTGGTTTGGTCATGAGGCATCTACATGTAGAGCCCCTAGGTAACTTCCCTATTCTGCACCATATGCCATTCATCATAGCCTCCTATATCCAAGACCCTAAGAGATGGCTCTTCTTGGTTCTCTCGACTTGTAACTCCTTAAGCTGATATTAATCCATCTAGCATCCCATGCCCCTTGGGCTCCAATCATACCTCACCCACCTAGTGATGCCCTAGTCCACTTTGTTGAAGATCCTATCGAGGATGACAATTATACCAAACCATATATCTCATATGACGACGAAGGAAATATGGTGGTTATGGACTATAGACTAGTCCCGATCATAATACTAAGATGTAGTTGTTGAGGGCATGAACCTTGCATATTGGCCACTGGCTAACCGGGCCACATCTCCACATGGTGGCCCAAAAAAAAAGAACATTTGAAGGAGAATGAAGTTGACCAAAGGTGTTTGAAATGTGGAATTGTTCACATGCATCCCAATTTTCCAAAGCAGAAAACTAGCTCCAGAAAAGCTATAGTACTCATTGTGCCCTTGACTCTCTTCGTAGTAGAAATGTTGAAAGACAAGGATGTGATTCCCATTTCAATTAATGTCATTACCCAAGCACAAGATAAGAAAGGTTGTGTTAGTATCTACCGACCATCTCTGGCTACTAGCTTTGTCACTGGATATAAGAATGCAAAGAAGAAAGCTAAATATGTTGTTCTCAAGCTCAAGAGCGATGATGAGAATTTTATTCCCACAATTGCTTCGAGTACTAAGCAAGCTACATCTACTCCGCACACTGAAATGGCCACCTTAGCCAAAGTAAGTGAATACCCTGGCCCTGAGCATCAACTTAAGTTGATTAGAAAAGTGAAGAACTAGGTGGAAGAGGCTCAAGCTAAAATTAGGGCTGAAGAAGCCAAAGACAATTTGCAGCCACATGACATTGATAGTACGCTTTCCTTGGCCTCAACAATTGGACCTAACACCTTTGGAAGACTTGCTACTAAACTTGAAGCACAACTTCTTGCCCAAGATCATGCCAAGGAGGTTATAGGATCAAGAAGTAAACCCTAGGATTTTAGCTACCTTCACCTCCACGAGTGTGTCGATACCATTGGGTATGCTCTTCAAGAACAAGTTTGCCATTTGGACAACTTTCAAGACTTGGATTGATGGAAGTAATGAGACCCAACCTAGTGAGGAGCATCTACAAAATCTATTTTCTAGCTCCCCACTGACCCCTTTACTTGGTGCTCTTGGCATTGCCACATTTTGGGAGGGTGGTGAACAACATGCCATTCTGCTTGTGGTAGCCCTTGGTGACTCCACAAAAGAGGCATTATAGATACATGAGCTAGTTTTAGCATTGTGAATTAGATAGTGCTTAAGATGTGGGGTAACCCTTTGGTTGAGCATGTCTACTTTAATCTCACAGTCACTTCTAAGGTATTCCCCTTGGGTGTGTTGAAGGATTGGCTGGTTAAGATTGCTAGTGTCAAGTTCTTTGTCACATTTGTGGTCATGAAAGGAGTTGAATATGACCTATTGCTCAATCGACCATGGATGCACAATGCATGATTTATTGAAGATTGGGGAAATGGTCTAGTCTTTTTGAAAATCATACTGAGACTATATGCATTGAAATGGATAGCTAGAAGACTACCTCAATTGACCTAGATGCTATTTCTAGCTTGTTGCATGGTGACACCATTTGTCCCCCAGCACATAAGCCCTTACGCAAATATGCTCCATGTCGCAAGGATGAGAAAGACTAGCTTCATATTCTTGCCATATTGGAGATGCCATTCAATAAGGAAGGAGAATATCAAGAAGCTAGCAAATGTCTAAGTCAACATGGACTTAATGAAGCCCCCATAAACAAGCTTGATATTCTTGATGAACTACCTTCTACATTAGTTTCAGATTTTGAAATAATAGAAGTCTATCCAAATTCTTGATTGTTGGTGCATTTGTCTCAACACCTAGCCATGGAGCAATTGTGAGATTAATTTAATGGAAAATTAATGAGAATGAAAGCATTAATGAATGCGTAGTGATACTAAATCATGAATGAGAGAGAGAGAGAGAGAGAGAGAGAGAGAGAGAGAGAGAGAGAGAGAGAGAGAGAGAGAGAGAGAGAGAGAGAGAGAGAGAGAGAGAGAGAGAGAGAGAGAGAGAGAGAGAGAGAGAGAGAGAGAGAGAGAGAGAGAGAGAGAGAGAGAGAGAGAGAGAGAGAGAGAGAGAGAGAGAGAGAGAGAGAGAGAGAGAGAGAGAGAGAGAGAGAGAGAGAGAGAGAGGGAGAGAGGGAGAGGGGGAGAGAGAGAGAGAGAGAGAGAGAGAGAGAGAGAGAGAGAGAGAGGGAGAGAGAGAGAGAGGGGGAGGGGGGGAGGGGGGGAGGGAGGGAGGAGGGAGAGAGAGAGAGAGAGAGAGAGAGAGAGAGAGAGAGAGAGAGAGAGAGAGAGAGAGAGAGAGAGAGAGAGAGAGAGAGAGAGAGAGAGAGAGAGAGAGAGAGAGAGAGAGAGAGAGAGAGAGAGAGAGAGAGAGAGAGAGAGAGAGAGAGAGAGAGAGAGAGAGAGAGAACAACATTGTAGACAATCACACTGAATAATGTCACACTTGTGCAAATAAGGAGTACAACATTGTAGGCAATCACATTGAATAATGTCACACTTGTGCTAATAAGGCACAAAGTGTCTTTAAATAATATAAGACAAAATCCTAATGGCTTAACCATTAGGAAACCCTAAAATAAAACCAAATCCTAGTATCACTTAGTCCCTAGGACACTACGGGCAACAATTGCATTTAATGATAGTTTAAGTGCCTAGGGAGTTAGAATCATGGATCAAAGGATATCAATGCATAGCCCATGCGATAGCGTACAAAGAACCCTCCATGAAATGGGCAGACTGATCTAGGAAAAATTTAAAAACTTTAGAAAATAAAAACAAAAAGTTGTTGCCACTATGAGAGACATAAGAATCTAAAAATCCAACCTAATCATTGTCAAAATATCCATGCAAAGAGAGTGAAGAATCAACCTTGTAGAAAAGGCCAAGATCTTGGATGCCTTTAAGATACAGAAAGACATGCTTTGTTGCATGCCATTGAAGTAATAAAGGGCTATGCATATATCTTTTGGACTGGGAGACATCAAACTAAAGATTGGGCCTTGTATAACATAGCTAAATCAAGCATCCAATAGCCTACTAGTATAAAATAGTATCAAAGGACCTAAAACTAGGCTCCAAGGGAGTAGACATGGGCTTGCAATCCTCAAACTAAAAGCATTGATGAAGCTATCCAATATACTTGGACTGTGTCATAATGATGCCCCTCTTAATGGTGGCAAATTGGATATCCAAATAATAATGAAGTAGACTAATATCTGTCATGGCAAATTTTTGCTATGAATTAGCCTTAAATGCTACAATTTGACTAGCATTGGTCCCAGGAAAGCATATCATTAGCATAAAGCACAAGAATAATAAAATAAGACCCTTGATGCAAAATATAAAGAGTAGCCTTGGTAGGGCTATTTTGAAATCCAAGATGCAATAGATAAAAATGTATGTGGGTATACCAAGCCCGTGGAACTTGCTTTGAACCATACAAAGCCTTCTTGAGATGACAAAATTTTTGCTCAAAGCCTGTAACTGCAAATCCTTGAGGCTGAGAAACGTATACCTCTTCAATGAGATATCCATGGAGAAATGTCATCTTGATATCCAGCTGATACACCTCCCAACAAAAGTGGGTATCAAGGATGATAATACTCATTATGGTAGTAGTAATGTGAGAGGTAGGAGAAAAAGTCTCCTCAAAGTCTATTCCTTACTATTGGGCATTAAATTTGTACCTGTCAATAGAGCCATTTAATTTTCCTTTAGTTTTATAAACCCATTTGGTACCTTTTGCACATTTAGCATGAGGCAAGTCACATAGCTCCCAAGTGTCATTCTAATGGATGGAATCAATATTTTCCTTCATTGCTTCCACCCAATGATCATCTAAAAAATCATCTTTATAATATAGAGGTTCTTCATTGCATTCTATAGCCACCAATGCACATGCAAGAAGATTACATTGGTCCTTACAAGTAGAGGCTCATGTGCGGGGAGCCAAAGGAAGAGGTCGTTTGTTGTCCCAAAGAGTGTCTAGTAGCTAGTGAGGGCTCTTTTAAGCTATTGAATTTTAGATCTTGTATGCCCCGTAACTGAGAATAGGGGGCTCCTCTTTGGATAAGGTATCATGATTCTATTGTGGTTGTAAATCAAGCTATATAGGTGGCTATAATGTATTTGTAGATGTTGGTAATAAATGATGAGAAGAAGGATTAGCCATGGAACCATTATGGAAAAGCAATAGTAGGCTATCAAAGATGTTTGAATGATCAATAATAGGTTGTTTTTGATAGTCTAGCAAGGGGTTAGAAGCATTTTCAATAAAGATAGCATCTCTACTAACAATAATCTTTCTTGTAGAGGTTGATAAAGAAGGCACCCTTTACTTTTAGCACTATATCCAATAAATATGCAATAAATAGCCTTATCATCTAGCTTATGCCTTTTTTGAGAAGGCACATGAGCATACATCAAAGATCTAAAAATCCTCATATGAGTGAGAGAAGGCTTGGAGCTAGTACATGCCTCATAAGGAGTGATGGTGCATTAACAAGATCTTGTGGGACACTTGTTTAAAAGTTAAGCATCACATAGAATAGTAATAAACAAAAAAAAAAGGAAAATTCTTACTCTTTGTTGAGATTTGCAAACACATCCATGCTGCCTGCAAGAATCTCATAGGCATGCAAGAATCTCATAGGCACAGAGAGAAAGAGTGTCACCTACCCAACTCTATTTAACATTGTACTTTCTTGTCACTTTTATATATGATGAATGCAATATCATGATGCTTTCCCATTTCAGTTAGTTTCTTGTTCATTGTTAGTCTTATACGCAAGATTGTGTTTATGAGTCCAAGCTTCAATCTTGTAACCTAATTCACTTGTGTAATAGGTCAAGTCCCAGTCTATGTGATCATGATCTTAATCTTCATCTTCCATCCACCACCATAGCATTTGCCATGCTCTAGATCCCACGTGTTTTCAGCATGGTATCAGAGCATGCATCTTGCCATCTCTAGGAGTGACCTATTCTTTTGTTTTGCTACTCCATTTTTTTGTGGAGAGTAAGGAATGGTGCATTGATGATGAATACCTCAAGATGCAATATACTCTAAAAACTATTTGGAAATATATTCACCCCCTATCAGTGCAAAGGGTCTGAATGCAAAAGCCTCTTTAGTTTTCCACTATAGTAGTAAAAGTATTGAATCAAGAGAAGACTTCCGACTTAGATTTCAGTCCTCCATATATAGAAGTGAATTGGGATTTATTGTTTACGAATGTGACAAAATATAGAAATCCACCAATGGATTTGGTTTGCATAGGACTAGAAACATCACTATGAAGGAGATGAAAAATAGATGGTGAATGAACATGAGAATCCTTAGGAAAGGAGAATCAATGCATCTTACCAAGTAGACAACGGTCACAAATGTGATTTGATGACAAGTAAATTTTTGGAAGATATTTGATTGTATCATTTGACTAGAGCTTCATCAATGCTTGATAGATAATGTGACCAAGCCTTTGATGCCATCAATGTATAGCATAAAAAGATTATTTTGTTAATATGAAGCTATCAATAATATTTTTAGCAAGTTGTTGATCATAAATATCAAGACGGTAGAGACCTTTAGTGAGGGTGGCTATCAAGGTAATGGAAGAAGAAATCTAATCATCATATACTACACATTAGGGGACATAAAAATGACACAAAACCCTGAAGTTGCAATGGTTGAAATGGAAATAAGATTCTTCTTGATAGCAAGCACATAGAGAACATTATGCAATGTCAAAGGAGTGCCCAAGTTAAAAACAACTTGCACATGTCCAATGCCTTTAATTGCATAAGAGGCATTGTTAGCACACATGACTATACCCCCCTTAGGTACACGAGAGAGATGAAAATAATACTCTACAAGATGTCATGTGCTTTGATGCACCATTTTTGAGATACCAAGAAGAAGCCTCATCAATAATAAAAAATCAAATATCATGAATAGAAGGATTATACTGACACTGAATGAAAAATTTAAAATCCTTAAACTTGAAATAGTACACAATCTCATGTGTAGGAGCAAGACTAGACTCCTTCTTCTTCTTTTCCGATGCAATGTGCTTACAATATTCAATGATGTCATGCCTTGTCTTTTGGAAATAATTACACCTCTTAGCTTTGTTGATTGTACCCTTGGAAGGATTGGAAGAGGATGAGACCAACATGGAAGGGTGTTTTCAATCATTAGGGGAGTTTTGAGGTCTCGAAAATGCCCTATAAGAGATCCTAGAGAGAGATTTTTTTAAGGAAATAAATAATTTTTTAGATTTAAAAAAATTATATTTTGGTAATTAAATATATAAAAAATTGTTAATAACTCATTATCGTGATATTCTCATGTTCACATCAAACCTAGAAATCTTGGCCGTTATAAAGGTGACAAAGATATTCATAATGAAGATCTTACTCATCATCATTAAAGTGAAAACTAATATTCAATTTGTTTTTTGTTTGACATTCGATTACTTCCCTTCATTCTCACTCTCTTCTTTCTTTCCCATCATTACTAGTTTCTTCTTCGTTTTCCTTCTTGTTTCTAATTCTCATAGTTTTTCAATCCAATCTTCTAATCATATTCTTAGGTATGGATCATCCATCCAATGATCTCTGTAGCTTTAGTAAAAGACCTCTCTATCATATTCATATTGAGTTGGATAATGAGTATGAACCAATAAGGAAGAGAACAAAACCCATTACTATTACAGAGTCTACAAAACATATACTAAAGTTTAAAGGAAAGAAGAATCTTGATCTTTGGTTAGATGGCAGGCTATATCCCAAAGATCCTAGCAAAAATAGCACTCTGCCTTTCTATAATAGCTCTTCATTGTTGAGGTTCATTGGTGATGGTTATAGCGTTCCGCCTTTCTATAATTTCTCACTAAGAAAGAGACTCTTCAAAACTAAGTGGTAAGACTCAAATGCTACCATTTGTCTCTTGATTTGTATGAGGGATAATTCTTTAACACGTATCCAATTTCCTATGATAACAGTACCAATTGGTTTTCATCATGCTCTAGCTTAGTTGGATTCCATATACTAATTGATGATGATGTCTCGTTGGTATCTTGAAATTATTTAATATACTTTGAGTTCTTTCTTCCAAAATTGGAAATTCCAAGTCAATCTTGAAGACAGTTAAACTCCTCATCAGTAATCCCAAATTCTTTCTCAACATCCTTTACCTTGTTGAAAAAAAGAGAAATGGCATCCCTTGTATAAATAAACTTCTCATCTACAATTTTAGTGTCCATTTTAAGTAACTCTTCATTGGATTCATTTTCAACATCAACTATGCCATTTGTAGCATCAAAAGCCTTTGGAATGATTGGAAAATAATAATCCTCCATGAGATTAAAGAAGTGAAAACACAAATGGATAAAACCACTTTGTGGTTAACCATGATGAGAAAAGACAACAAATGTAATTGTAGAAAGAAACCTTAACAAATAGTATTGATTTTTGCTTGAGCATCATCCACCATAAAAGCATTTGATTCCCATGAATTGTTAGTCCAAGAATTGTTTTCTTAATGTAGCTAGCCATGATGTAATTGATGTGATACCATAAGAGGATGCAATGGTCCATGCCACAGGCACTTCATTGTGAAAATGATCAAACACAAGAATTTTGTACAAATAGAACTGCATAGAGAAGCTAAAAAGTAAAAGAACTTAGGGATAACATAATTACAAAATTAAACCTAAGAAAGAATAAGAAATATAGTACCTTATATTTATTAGTGCCAAATGTTGCATCCATTGCTAGCAAGATATTCTGACCATACCTATTGAGCATTTGAAGTTGCCATGTCGTTTAGATACCAAGTACAAAAGGATTATCTCCATCACCATAAGGTTGATAAAAGAAAATACTTCCAAGATTGGCTAAAGCCTAGTTATGGACACTTTCACAGGTAAGAATAAGGAGATGTGACTCAAGAGGTGAGAGTAATTTGTGCTTTAAATATCAATTATGTGACCTTGTGATTGGATAATTCTTGGTCACCATTTTTTTCCCTCACACAAGAGTGGATTAAGTAACAATTTCTTGCTAAAAAGCTTGAAAATTCCAATTCTAATAGCATTGCTCCCTCTATTATGGATAGGGTGCATTTTGTTGGGAGCTCCAAAATGGTGATATATGCATGATATATCACATATCTTCATGTTAAAAAAGAGCAATAGTGTGTGATATGAAGTTTATGTAGTGAACTATAATATCAATGTCATTTATAGAAAATATCCAAGGTTGTTTCAAAAAGCTCAAAAAATTAGTATCAATTGCAAAAGCACGAAATCAAAAGCTCACAAAAATAATGCACTCCATGTTTTCGCAGCCATGGTGCCATCCTTAGATAAATTATAGTTCCACACTTGAGTCGGTCTCTCCTCACTAGTCTTTTACCCCTTCCATTGTTGTGATTTGTTGCAAGATAGCTATTGCATGCCATGATTGTAGATCTAAAGTGTTCTAGAATGTTTTTATCAATTTAGCATTTTATCTCTAATTGAGGAAACTTTTCTTTATTTTTAGAGGCAACTTTTCTCTTTTTCCAAGTGGTGTATGTAGTGGAATTATGACGTTGTGTTTGTTGTCTCCTAGAAAATTTTGGCCTCCTTTAGAGATGTTAAAACACACGCACGCACGCGCGCGCGCGTGCACACACACACACACACACACACACACACACACACACACACACACACACACACACACACACACACACACACACACACACACACACACACACACACACACACACACACACACACACACACACACACACACACACACACACACACACACACACACACACACACACACACACACACACACACACACACACACACACACACACACACACACACACACACACACACACACACACACACACACACACACACACACACACGTGCTCTATGTGTGTGTGTGCGTGCGCGCACACATGCACGTGTGCA
The DNA here is from genome assembly GCF_053477565.2 of Lygodium microphyllum. Classification (NCBI taxonomy): domain Eukaryota; kingdom Viridiplantae; phylum Streptophyta; class Polypodiopsida; order Schizaeales; family Lygodiaceae; genus Lygodium; species Lygodium microphyllum. The sequence continues at coordinate 113,917,131 of NC_141160.1, forward strand.
TTGGGATAAAAAAGTCTCAAAATGGATTGTTTAATTAAGTTCAACTAATGATAAGATTATACAAACACACACATGGGACAATATCATATGTGGTCAAATGTAATATTTAACCAATTTATTCAATATGAGTTTTTGCTTTTAGAAAAAATGTGATAAATCTTTAACTCGATGCGTTTTTGGCCAAAAGCTTTGTACTTGATGTCGTGTTAATTGATCCCTCTTTCTAGCTTTAGCACCCTTGATGCAACTTGAAAAGTGTTATAACTTTTAGTTATTTTCCATACTTGAAAAATTAGAAACTTGTCATGATCCAAGAGATTCTTGCATAAATTATAGATTTGTCTCCTAGCTTTGTTGTTTTGACATGTTAGCTAAGAACAAGATCCCTTGAGGCCATGGACAAAAGGCTAGTAATTTAAAAAACCACAAGTAGTTAATATGTAAACATATAGAGTAACTAAAGTGCACCCTTGTGCTAATATACGACTCAATGTGTGCAGTAAGCAAGGAGATTCCCCATTGAAATCCAAGAATATGAATGAGTTGAGTTAAGCCCTCAAAATGCTTAAGAGAAGATTGTGCTAATACAAGACTCAATGTGTGAAGTAGCCAAGGAGATTCCCCATTGAATTCCAAGAATATGAATGAGTTGAGCTAAGCCCTCAAAATGCTCAAGAGAAGATTGTAAGATAATGATCTATGCCCACTAGAAAACCTCTTAGAGGAAACCAAGTGAAAGTGAACTAGGGTTCATGACCTCAACTTCCAAGACAACTAAGGGTAGGATAAAAATAGGCGAGCCTATGCATTTGTTCATTAATGTATAGATAAAAAAATGATAGTGTGGCCCTTCCATACTCTTTTCGCTAATATTTCGAGGCGATGCACCCCCTTGTGTCCATTCTAGTTTGTATCTCTTATATTAAAGGTGTTGTTGCTTCATGAAGCAACCTATTCTGACACAAATGGGCAAGTTGTCAACTAAATATCCAAGATGAATCTCAATCCTAGCAAGACTCTAAACCTATCCAAGAGAGGGATATCACATATGACTTTGGATCATCATTAACTAGAATTCATGGGCGACTTGGATTGTGATGACGTGTGAAATACCATGAAAGAAACACAATCCCTCTCCTAGATTTGGGGATTGAAATGAATGAACTAACCTCAAAAGATGACTCCAACACAATACCATGAGGCAAAGTTGCTGATTTGTCTATTTGAGATTAGTAAAAAAAAAAAAAGAGATGGATAGGGGTTGATGACATCAAAGAATAATTGAAACTTAGCTCTCCCTAAATGTGTCATGAAATATAAAAAAGGAGATTACATATAATAGTGCTAAGGGCAACACGGGAATCAACATTTCACAAATTGATTGGGACACTTTTGAAAGTGAGGAGTTAAACTTGAAAAAGGAAGGTGAACCATCCTAGCATGGCCTATGTTTCCAAGATCTCATAGTAGAAGAGAGAGTGTGCATAGTGGCTCTCATTAAAGAGTTCTTTGATATATTTTCTTGGAATTGTTCTAATTGTAAAGAAATATGTCCAACCATGATCACTCATACCATCCCAATGGATCTACATAAAAAACTAGTGTTTAAAAAGAAGCACACCATATGAACGTGAGGGATGAAATGAAATATAAAAATAGGCCAAAGGGTTTATTTATAAAATCAAGCACATACTCAATATCACTCACCATAATTTGAAAATGAGAGTGTGTAAACTATAATAAGGTCAATGAATCAATGAAAATGGAAAACATTCTTTACAATATACCAAGCACATGCTATAGCATGTAATTGGCAAAGAATCTTATAGCTTCTTGGATGGATTCTAAAAACCAATTGCCTAATGCATAGGCCACATTCTAGCACCTAATGTGTGCCATCTTTAAGGATCGGTTGTGAAAACTTCCAAAAGTTTTTGTTGATGACTTGTCTTGTTAGCTCTAGCTGGTAGCATCTCAAAAAATGGGGAATTATATTTGAGACATGTATGGAATACAAACTATTGCTTAATGTTTTGAAGTGCCACCTCCTAGTAAAAATGCATTGTAGGACATGTTGTGTCCAAAAATAGCATTTCCAAAGACATCAAAAACATCAAAGAGATTATCAATCTACTGTTAACTACTAAACTCAATACTAATCTCAAAGCACTTTGATGCTTTTTAGGGCATACTATCTACTATAATAGGCACTTTGGCTTGAACAATGCAATCATTGGTAGGCTGTTGTATAAGCTCCTTGTGATTTTCATGTGGACTAAAGAATGCCAAGAAGCATATGAGATACTGAAGAAGCCCCCTGCTACAACACCCATATTTTGGGCCCTAGACTAGACAATTGCCTTTCTTGTGCACATTGATGCCTTAGAGCTAAGTGTAGGGTGAGATTGCATTAGCTTAGTGAGCATAATGTACTTTCTTATGAGCTTTAGTAGTTCTTTTCTCCATGACACTAAGATGAATTATCAATGATCAAAAGAGAAGGATTGGAAATGGTATATGCCATCGAGACACCTCACTATGACCTGGGATATTCAACTCACATTTTTTCATTTATCATCAAAGACTTTTATATATTCTTGAAAAGACCTTTGTAATAGCATAATAACGTGATCACTTATATTATTTATTGAGTTTGACTTTTTATTACTAGCACAAAAAATAATAATATTAAATGGTAGACCATATGTTTGAAGCGATGTGTCCTATAATGTGCGCTATCCAGGCACGTTCTTAGTGGTCCATCAAGAAACGAATCTAAGCGTCGCTGCCTGGCACTCCCATGGAATGTTCCGGGGTTTCTCGTCTAGGCTGAGTCCGCCTCGCAACAGAACGTTCGAGGCCGAATCCACTAGGATCGACCTGAAATATGGATTCCTAATTGCCAAGGTCTCCTAACAGCATTTTAGCATCGTATCTCAGACATCCTACTTTACGCAGAGATACCCAAGCCAAAGCAGACCCATGCCGCACTTGGTTCAAATAGAATGGGAAATGAGAGGGATGCGCCGCTCAACCTCTCTGCTTGTGGGGCATAGTTCCATTCCGGTCCCCAAAAAATGGCATGAAATTGGTTTCTCACCTAATATTATCTAAAGCTTGTAGGATTGTAGAATCTTGTGAGAAGCATCCCAGTTTTCTAGGACCACCCTTTCGTAGGGCGGACTCGTCGGGGTTCTGCCCACTCGCTTCTCTCAATAGGCATTCTTTAGTTATCTAATTAGGTCCTACCACATTTAAGTGTGACATTTAAAATTAGCTTTCTTAATTAAGTCCTTTAGAGAATAGGGTTCGTTTACGTAACTTACGACACTAACATGAAAACAGTTCAAAGAGATTCCTTGGAAACAACTTTATATTAGCATGTTTAATTGAGATACAAATCTTGTCCAAAAAGGACGTTTACCACAATCCATGAGGATGGGTCTTATTTCTTCCAAGTTCATACCCTTGCACTAGTAACATGGCCTTGAGAGTCCATCTTGAGTCACGTAGATTGCTTGAGTAGGACCTAGAGGCAGGGAATTTAAACTAGAGCCCCCATGGCATCCAAGCATCCTCCTACATTCAAACTAACCCATGGAGAGGCCTCTTATTGGCAGGTTCGGTCCATGTTCTCGTCACGGTATAGAACCCCCTTGACTAGGGTTGATGGACAACTAGGGGTTGCTTGGTGCACCCTCCATGAATTCAACTTGATTCATTATTCAAATTTCTTTTGTGAGCTTGGGTAATACATTCCTTCCACAGATAGTGATTCTGGATTTACAAGCATAAACAATAACGAAAGCGAGTGCTTGGGACATCTACTAAGGTGGAGTCCCTATCTTTGACGCTTAGCATTTGCCCTTCCTGGGTCTTTCTTGCCTTGGCATCAATTTCCATTATCATCTAAGGGATAGAGAATACCCTCTTTCCGACCCCACTCCTATGTGCTAGGAGTGAGCAATTATGCAAATGGATCTATATCCAAAAGTTCTTATATGGTAGGTGCCCTAGCTTGCTAGCCTTTAGTCCAGGGTTCTTATCTTGGGAATATGACACTTGAGTTTTCTTTTATTAACATTGAGTTATATCATGGTTAAAGGTGATATCTCCAAGGTTTTTTTGGATTTATCGCGGCTAGATGCAAGATAGAAACCAATGAGGGGTTTGCTTGTCTCTAGGTCAGCCTATGTTTATAACAATAGCTTGGTTTGTTTACAACTAAACCCTAAATTAAGTCAAATTGAACCCAAGCATTACGTAACATATAGGGTTTTACTTATCGATTTGCCTCAGACAATTAAGTTTGGCAATTCATACGTGTGTCTTATATCTATGTTTAAGATGAATCCCTAGTGTAGTGTAACTAAAACTGTCCGTGGATGCCACACAAAACGAGATGCGATTCCTTTCTAAGTTGATGATGCAATGCGGCTCTTCTATTCTTGGGATTTCATTTCAATGCGCTCATGCAAACCATAAATAGTGATTGCAATTTTTTTTCTTTGTGCAAGGAACATGAAATCATCACGCCTAATGCAAATGCGAGTCGCATCTCTTTAAGGGTTTACAAGATGCCATCGTCTTGCACGGTCTTGCATATTTGCAAATTTCGCGATGCAAAAACATGATTTCTTCGTAATGATGAATGTGCTTTGTCGTCATGATAACCCATTTTTCAATTTCTTTTACCTCTCAAGCATGCCAATGTTAGTGCATAAATCTAATGCTCTACGAACATGATCAATAAAGTCCTTGATTTCAGTGTGCACCAATGCGTAATATTTTGTGCAAGTTGTTCATTCTAAAACAAGCCAGAGTGCAATAAAACACAATACCAAACATGATTTTATAATACAACCCTCTTAATGGGGGGGGAAGAGGAAGCTTGAAAGCTTCCAAGGGAGATTTCCCTTTCTCTCTCTCCTCTCTCTCTTTCTCTCTCTCTCTCTCCCTCTTTTTACTCACTCACTCACTCACTCACTCACTCACTCACTCACTCACTCACTCACTCACTCACTCACACTCTCTCCCTCTTTTCTCTCACTCACTCTCTTGCTCCCTCCAGTCCGACAGTAGGGAAGGGTAATGATAGTAATCCCCCCTCCTTCTCTTGCTTAAGGGGGAATTTATAGTGGTATTGGGGGGGGGGGGGAATAGTATGGTATGGAGCCCCCCTTATCCCCATCAAGATGTCCATGTGGACGTCATCATGTAGAGTATACAGAAGGACTAATCATTACCTCATTGCTCCTCGTCGACCTGTCCTCCCTTGGAGTCATCGGCCCCACCACTGCAGCTCCCCTACCACCCTTTGTCTTGCCCCCACTTGGAGTCGCATCTCTCCCTCCCTTCGCAAGATGCTATCCTTGCAATGGGAAAAAAGCCTTTCCCAATGGTAGCTTTTCCTGACCGTGTTGAGGGTCTTGATGTATCCGGGATGGCATGAAAAGGGGGAGTCATGTGCTTCCCAAAGTATTCTCTGTTCGAGTTTCTTGCTTGAGGGTATGCATAATCTAGTTCTAAAGTAGAAAAGTCCCTCATTAACAAAGAATTCAGGATACTTGACCTTAAGTCTGGGGTTGTGGTCCTTTTCAAAAATCTCCATCATTGTCTTCAAATATTTTGGGGTCATGGCCAACTTCTTCCTTACTAGTTCAAGGATAGGGTTGCTGGGCATTAACACCATAGTTGCCAATGATTCCACCATAGAGGGTTCCTCCATGATAAGAGAGTTGAGGAATGCCTTGCAACTTAAGGCATCAACGACCACATTCTCTTTACCTAGTCGATACCTGATCTCAAAGTCATATTTTTGTGGAACCTCAATCCAACGGCATTGCCTCATATTGAGGTCTGTTTGTGTAAAGATCCATTTGAGGCTCTTATGGTTTGTGACCAAAGAGAACTTGCTACCAAGCAAATAGTGTTGCCAAAGTTTGAGAGCATGAATAACTGCTAGTAGCTCCAGGTCATGGGTTGCATAATTTCTTTCATGGGTTATAGGATGACCTTCTTGCATTAGTACACAGTCTAGTGCAAGTGAGGTAGCATATGTGACAACTTCGAATTCCTTTCTCAAGTCAAGGAGTTTCAGAGTCGGTGCTGTCATTAAGCTATGCTTGAGGTGATCAAAGCTTGATTGTTCAGTGGGCGTCCACTCTATGACAACTTGCTTTTTTAGTAAATTTGTAAGGGGTGCTGCGATTAAGGCATAGTCCTTAATGAAGATAATGTACCAATAGGTTAATCCAAGGAAGCTACACACTTCCTTAACACTAGTTGGTGGAGCCCACTTTTGGACATCTAGGTTATGCTTCGTTGATAGGTGTAAAGACCGGTTTTTTCATGTGTTTTTCTTGTAAAAAATGGTAAAAACAGAATTTAGCATGAAGACAAGACTAAACTGAGGCTTATTCCTCATGCTCCAGCCATGTCATACATTCAAAAACATAAAGCATATTTTTCCTTAATCTTCTAGCACAAAAAACTAAAATTTTACAAATTTTTACTATTTTTCTTCATTTATTTAGATAAAAATTATGATATTTTTGATTTATGGGTTGGGATTGATCACAATCAGCAAGAATTGATTTTATGTTCATTTCTAATCCATAAAAATTCCAAAATCACAACAAAACCCCTCTAATTTTTTCATTTCCATGAAAATTGTATAATTGTGGGTTTTTCATGTTTTGATATAAATTGTTAAGTGACTAAATTTTCTAGTTTTCTTCAAGATTTCTGATAAGTTTCAGTAGTATCAATCAAAAGCATCCATTTACAAACAATTTCATCAAACATTTATCATGAAACGAATGAAATGATTGCCTATGCATAGAAACCTGGATTTGGAGGTGCACATTTAATGATTGGGAGGCCGTTGATGCTCATTTTTGGCCGTTGACACTCTCTCCAACTTTGATTTATGATATCCTTTGCTCTAGTTCCATTATTTTATCAGCATCTTGCATCCAACTCCTTCCCCTTTTTCAATAAAATCACATGTGTGAACAACCATCAAGGGGAGAGAGGATGGAGGAGAGAGAAAGACTGATTTTTCAACTTCTTCACTGGGAAGCCATTGTGGGATAAGAGACAGGAGAAGTAGACTGAAAAATTGCAGAAGATGCTGGCCATGATCAGTCTGATAGCTTGTTTGTAGGCTCCAACCCCCTCCTCCTCACACGAATTGATGCCATGGGGGACATAGTTTTCTACACGATGTTGTCAAAATGCGCCCCCCGAAAAAAGGGGCCTTTGGCCCCCTCTAAAGGCCATGCCCATTGCTTTGGTCACTTTTGTTGGTCAACTTCAACCTTTAAATTGCCTAGCTTCTCGTATATCTTTCATATGGTGCTTAATTTCAGATTCAGAAAATCTTACCTAAGCAACTTGACATCCCAAACAGTAGGAAGCTCTCTCTCTTTAATTTGACTGTCAAAAAAATTACTAAAAATTTTCAACCACCACAACAGCTGAAGTTTTGCATTTCCATCTTCCTTGGTCTCTAAAAATTGTCGAATCTTCATGTTCCGCTTATGTTGGCTTTACATTCCTGGATAAAATTTGCATTAATCCGCTTTGTTTTGACACTTCACAAGTCTTTAAATGCCGCTCTCATTGGCGACCATGGGATAGGGCAACTCAGCCCATTGAATCCCATGAATTGATATGCACAAACAACAACCAAAGAAATTATCAAGATGCCATAAAAAATATACTCAACAAAGCACAAGAACAGCTCTCACCCTACCCCTTGATAGAATCAAGGATGAGAATCCACAAGGGATAGGCCCAGCGTAATCTGATAGAAATCCAGAGCGAGTCACTAATGAACTGTTCTAACATGGATTGGCTAAAAAGCCTATCAAAGAGGTCATCCTAGTGGTGGTCTGAACTACCTACCTAACTTAGGACAACTGGACGAGGACCTCCTACTAGGTGAGGACTCCTATAGCCTAGTTATCATAGTTTTCATTCTTGGAACACATTTTCCTTCTAGGGTTTTCATACTCATGCATGTAAAAAGGAGGGAGTTGAGCATAGAGTGACCCAAGGAGAACAGGGCATTGGCCTCAGGTCGTGACTCGGTACCCAAGAATATTTTTTAACGCTCACTTTTATTTTCACTCCAACCTTCCTTATTTCTTTCTTTTTTGGCTAGTTTCTACCCTTAAGAAGACAAGGTATTGGTTGATTCATCCCTAGGAACCTACTATGCCTCCACAAGGTGATAATCAATTGCTAACATGATTTTTTTCCCCCTTTTCTAATTGATGGGTTAGAACCTCTTTTTACACATCTCTGTGCTTTCTATCTTTAGATATATTCAGAACTTGCTCTTCTTGGCTATTTTGGCAGGCTTCTCTAACTGCCTTACACTATAGCAGGGACTCCTATGACAACTGCCTTGCAAGTATGAAGGATAGGGTCACAAGGACTACCCTTTGTCATAGGTCTTTAATGCTTGAGAATGTCCTAATAGGAGGTAGGCAACTACTCAAATCTCCCCCAGATATACCTAACCAAACCTTAGGATTTCATGCCTTGATTGCCGCTCCCCACAATCGAAAAGAAAATAACCCCCACATATTCATATAAAATTCTTAAGGGAAAAACCCGGAAAGGTGACGACACCACCTGGATTGGCCACAAGAAGCTTCTCTACAGCAAAGGCTCCCTCTAGGCACTTCATCTAACCTATGTAATGCAATCACTAAAACAAAAAACCATTAAATGTACCTACACCAAACAAATGTATGGCCCTCTTGGCTTGAAGACATATAACATTTCACAACCAACAAAATGAACCTCTTGGCCTTATGAAGTAAAACATTAGAACTAGACAAAGATAGCCCTCTTTGCCTTATGAAGTAAAACATTTTACTACCAACAGAAGGACCCTCTTGGCCTTATGAAGTAAAACATTTTGCTACAATTTAGCACATCATAATGTTGAAAGAATCCCTTGGTCCTATCGTTACTCTACTAAAGCACAAAACCGACCAAGGATAAGGCTTCTTAGGCCCTATACTAAGTACATCAAGTTATTAGCTAGCCCTGCATAAATACCAAGGGGTTTCTAATGAATATGATGATAGACAATCCTATGCGTCCACAATAGAGTAGGAAGGTGCTCACTTACTACCTGACTCATAACCCAAACTAACCATCGACGGCCGAAACATGACATGTCAGCAAGAAGAACCCAAAGTAGTCCAAGGCTAATGTTAGGGGGTAATTGTAAGGGCTCCCCTGGGCCACAATTGAAAAAGGCATCTTCCACAAAAGCATAGTTAGCCAGTGAATTTGCAAAGCGATTCCATTGTTTAGGAACTAACTTACAAGTCACCATCTCAAAGATATGCAACATATCCAAGGCTGCACAATGGTACATTCATAAGATGGGATCCTACACACTATAGGTCCCATTTAGATAATTGATTACTAACTGTGAGTCATCTTTAACCAATAATTGACAGATACTACCATATGGAGCTACATTCAGCCCCATGATCAAGGCCTTGTATTCTGCCATATTATTAGTAAAAGAGGATCCTAAATAGAATCCCATCTTCATGACAACCCTACACCAAGGATCTTTAATGACCACACCAATGCTCACATGTTTAGTAGGCCCTCTTGTTGAATGCTGAATTGACTAGGTTTTTTGGTTGATTTTTGTTGTTTTTGAAGGCTGAATGGTTGATTTTTGATGGATTTTGAGTGATGATTAGTTATTTTGGAAGTGTTTGAGAGTGTTTTTGATGATATTGATTATTTTTTGAAAGCTCGTGATGATTTTCAGTAGAAATATAAGGCTCTATGATGTTCTGATGAGATTATGATTGGTTTTGTTTAGTTTGTGTTTTGTTCTGTTTCTCTTCTGTATGAAGTATGGATTGATGATTGATGGAAGTTGAGGTCTTTTTTGAAATCTCATTGAATGGTTTTTGGATAGTCTAGAATGGTTTTAATATGAGTTAGATCTCTTTATTGGTTGATGAATTCTATGAAGAATATGAAGAGAATGATCAATTTTGTTGAAGATAAAAACTGCGGGAGAATTGTTTCTATGATGATGCGTGAAGATTTCTTGCTAGAGTTGTTCTTTTCCTTGTTGTGGTTCTCTAAAGAATGAAATGAAAGCTTGTTGATGTTACAAGATAGATTTTCTTGTAGTAGAAACCCCTTTTCCTTGGTGTCACTCTTGGAGCTTTTTGGTGCGCAGCCGGGGAAACTTGCCATCAATAAGTATCAGAAGAGGCTGAAAATGAAGGAAATGGTATTGCTAAGAAGAGAAGAATTCAATGGATGTTTACAAAGTTCATTCTTCCAATGAAGAGTTGAAGATTTTCATTACCAAAGCTACTTTTCAAAAGAAGTTCATCCCACAATGGCGGAAACATATTATCATCATGATGCAGGCTCTATGTGGTGAACTATTTCCTCTACCTATTGAAGCAACAAAAACTTGCATCTTGGTGGGAAATTGTTTGGGAACAAACTAAAGAGTAGAAACAGAGAGAAATACCATCCATGGAAGATTTGGCATTCATTGAGAAGTTTCTAAACATCATCAAGTGGGAGATCGTGAAGAAGCTTCAGGAGTCGTGGTCAGTGAAGGTTCACGAAAACAAGAAAGAAACACATGGTGCACTAATAATCTCTTGTTTTTTCAATCAGCAACCCAATGGAAGTTGGTAGATAGAGTGTTCTTTACAACTCACACTATTGAAACTATCAGAAGCTGGTATTATTATGATGATGACACAACAATGATCCTCAGAAGAATGAGTTTTGATACCTTCAAAATAGAATATCTCCCCCTCTGTAGTGGTTTGAAGGTTGAATTATAGACATAGAGAAGAAGGAAGTAGAAGAGATGTGTCAGAGAGAGAACTAGGGAGAGAGAAAGAGGAGAGAGAAAGACTGCAGAGGAGTGAGAAAGACTGCAGGAAGAGAGAGAAATAGAGTGACGAGGAGAGAGAAAGACTAGAATTGGAGAGAGAAAGACAGGAAAGATGTAGAAGCCATGGAAGCTTGAAGCAAGAAGGGAGAGAAAGATTGTAAATGTATTGATATGTCCAAAGATGTGAAAAATTACAACTTCTCTCCTTATATACCAGTGTCAATGTGACATGGCATATTATTAGTATTCTAAGTATTCCCAGCTTCTTACAATCCATCCCTTCCCAAAAGTTTTTGTCCCCAAAAACAAAACTAGAAAGAGCTAAAGAAAAGATGGATAGAACAGAGTACTACTCTGTTTTACAGCTTTACAAATAGGGAATGAGTGAAGAATTTATCATTACAAGGGCTGAATTTGAATTTGAAGTACGGAAAGTGGACCCTGCTATATACATGATTTGAAGAACTTTAGAAGCCATTGGAGCCATAGAATCTTCAACAAATAGTTCCAGAATAAAGTAGACAGCTTGCTGAAATAACAGTCCCTGCTGGACCAAATCAGCCATAACTTTTGATAGAAGTGTCCAAATGAGGTGTACCACATATCAAAACGAAGCTCTTGAAGAGTACTTTAAGCTCATGTAGATAGCTCAATTCTGAAAATGAAGTACGACAAAAACTGTTCTAAAACAGCGTGCTGTCCTGAACCAGTCTGCACCAATACTAGCTCCATAAGCAATAGGCTTCAGCCACCAATGTATCCTTCAAGTATGGATACTCATCCAATATTGAATCAGGTCTCCAAGAAGCCTCTTCAGAGGGTAAACCTCTCCATTTAATCAAATATTCCACAATAGAATGTGATCGAAGCTTCTTTTCACGCTGACCTATAACAGCCTCTGGGATGTACTGAACGATACCATCTTCATCAATAGGTGGCAGCTCATCAACTAAATCCACTGGATCACCATAATAGGGCTTGAGCTGACTAACATGGAAGATGTTATGAATTTTTGTAGAAGAGGGAAGCTCTAGTCTGTATGCCAAATCTCCAATCCGCTTAAGGATCCTGTAAGGGCCATAGAATCTGTGGGCAAGCTTATTACTGGATCCATCTTTCAATGTAGAATACTTGGATTTGGGCACCTTCAACAAAACCAGCTCTCCTTCCTGGAACTCTAGAGGCCTCCTCTTCTCATCAGCATACATCTTCATCTGATCTTGAGCCTTCCTTAGATTCACCTTGCATTGCTGAAGAAGGGTCTGCATTCTATCCAACTCTTCCTTCCCATGAGGGTTGATCTTTTCGTTAAAAATGACTGTGGGTAGGGGCACCTTGTAACCATACAAAGCCTCAAAGGGTGAAACTCCTATGCTCGCATGAGTGGAATTATTATAAGCAAACTCAGCCAGATGTAACCAAGAATCCCATGAGGTTTGGACATCATAGCAAAAATGGCGAAGATATGTCTCCAACCATTTATTGACTCTCTCTGTCTGTCCATCAGTTTGGGGATGATAAGCCGTAGATGGAGCCAACTTGGTACCCATAGATGTAAATACCGCTTGCCAAAAGTTACTCATAAACTTTGAGTCCCTATCATGGACAATCACCTGCGGTAATCCATGCAATCTGAAAATATGCTCCATAAACTGGTTGGCCACCTGAGAAGCAGTAAACTGAATTTTTGTTGGGATAAAATGAGTTGCTTTGGTGAGTCTGTCAACCACCACATAAATACTATTCCACCCCTTCTTGGTAGTAGGTAAGCCAGTGATAAAGTCCATAGTAATATGAGTCCATTTACCCGTAGGAATAGGTAATGGCTGCAATAAACCCCCTGGCTTATGGGTGCTATCCTTATTTTGCTGACAAGGCATACACTTCATAACGAAGTCCTTGACATATTTCCACAGTCCTTTCCAATAAAAGCTCTTGCTGATCCTGTCATAAGTCTTGAAAACTCCCAAGTGTCCAGCTAAAGGCGAAGAATGCATCTCCTCCATAATTTTTCGCTTGAAAGAAGAAGTAGAGAGAATAACAATCTTGCCCTTCCACCATATAAGACCATTTTTAAGCTGGTAGTGCGAGTTTTCTTCCATGAGACCTTGCTGTAATTTCTGAAAGATTTGGCTGAATTCCTCATCTAAGAGATATGCCTCTTGTAGCTCTTCAATCCAATCACTATGTAATTCCGTCATGGCTGATACTTTGCAGGCCCACATACGAGAGAGAGAATCAGCCACTATGTTATCTTTGCCCCTTGTATGAGTGATGTCAAAGTCATAATTTTGTAATGTTGCTACCCATCGTCGTTGCTTTGGAGTAAGATTTGACTGAGTAAGGAAATACTTGAGTACGCGATGATCACTATGTACTCTGAATCGGCTGCCATATAAGTAATGGTGCCATTTCTTGATTGCATGCAAAATAGCCAACATTTCCTGATCATAAACATTCATGGCCATCTCCTTATCAGTAAGCTTACGGCTTTCAAATGCAATTACTCCATGCTCCTGAAGCAAAACAGCCCCAATGCCACGGCCACTAGCATCACATTGTATAGTAAACTCTTTAGAGAAATCCGGGCATACAAGAATAGGAGCGGAGGTAAGTAATTCCTTTAACTGGTTGAAGCTGCTATCTGCAAGAGAATCCCAAAAGAAAGCCTCTTTCTTCAACCTGTCAGTTAAAGGGGCTGCAATTGCCGCATAATGCTTTATAAATCTGCGATAGAATGAAGATAGACCAAGAAATCCTCTAAGAGAGGTAGTAGTAGTAGGCGTTGGCCAATCTTTTATGCATTGCACCTTCTTGGGATCAGCCTGTATTCCTTTTTCACTGACTATATGTCCCAAGTATTCCACTTCAGCCTGCATGAAAGAACACTTCTTCTCCTTAGCAAAAAGCCTATGATGTCTCAACACATCAAAAACCTTCCTCATATGCGACAAATGATCGTGAAAAGTCTTGCTGTAGATCAAAATGTCGTCGAAGAACACCAAGACAAATTGAAAGAGGAAAGGTTGTAGAATCTTATTCATCAGGCTTTGAAAGGTAGCTGGAGCGTTTGTAAGGCCGAATGGCATCACCAAGAAATGGTAGAGCCCACGATCAGTCCTAAAAGCAGTCTTGACCTCATCACCCTCTCTCATGCGAATCTGATGATACCCTGATCTCAAATCAATCTTCGTGAAGAATCGAGCCCCCTTAAGCTCATCAAGCAAATCATCTATCCTGGGTATAGGATACCTGTTCTTCACTGTTATCTTGTTAAGATCCATGTAGTCAATGCACATTCTGAAAGATCCATCTTTCTTTTTGACTAATAGGACTGGGGATGCATACGGTGAAGAACTTGGTTCAATGAATCCCATTTCAAAAAGCTCTTTGATTTGCTTGGCTACTTCCTCTCGTTCACATTTTGATAGTCTGTAAGGTGGCTTATTGATCGTCTTTGAGTTGGGTTCCAAATCAATGGGGTGATCCACCGCTCTCTTAGGAGGCAATGAAGTAGGTACTTCAAATAGATCTCTGTACTCCTCAAGAAGAGCTGTCAAGGCTGGATAGTTTGCTGAATTATTGGGCTGATCCTGTGTTTCTTTGTTCAAATGCAATACAAATATCTGTGAGCGCTTCTTGTACTCTTTCTTGAGTTGTTGAATGGTGATAAGCTAAAAATCAGATTTACTAGGGATCCCCTGTAAACGGATGAGCTGTCCATTGGAGAAAAACTCCATATATAACTGTGAGAAATCCATAGTAATCCTGCCTAAGGTCATCAACCAGTCACAACCAAGTACAATATCTATGGGCCCCATTTCCAAAGTGATCAGGTTTACTTTGACTTCAAAATTTTCAGCCATTTGCAAAGAAACCTGTGAACAAATCTGTGTGCTGATTTCCTCTTCACCATTAGCCACTTGTACTCTAATGGGCTGCTGTAAGTCGGTGGGAACACAATTCAACTTGTACAAAATGGATTTATTGACAAAACTGTGGGTACTGCCACTATCTATCAGGATGAACACTGGCTTTCCACATATGCTTCCCTTCATACGAAGTGTATTAGGGTTCTTAGATCCCGTCCAAGCATCCATAGAGATAGAACAATTAGTGGCAGTAGGCAACTCATTACAAAATCCACCAGGATCAAATGGGATATCACCGCCTGGATCAAAAGGAAAAGAGTCAGATGGATCATAGAAGTACTCCTGTCCACCATCATCCTCGAAATCTTCATTTTCAGCATTGATTGGGACTGCATTAACTTCATCTATGTCATTTTCAAGGTCCTCAAGAACTAGCATACTCTGAATTTTTGGCTTGGCATTTTTGTATACACACTTTGAAGCATGGTCAGGAGTATACTTTTCTCCACACTTGAAGCATAAGCCTTTGTCCTTTCTTTCCTTGTAAAGATCCATGGGAATATTTCTGGAATTTGTATTGGCTGAAGTAGACTTAGGCTTATTGTCACCTTGCTTAAATTCAACCTTTGGACTGTTTGCTGTCCTGAAATTGCCTTGAAGCCTAGAAGCATTAAATGGAGGATAAGTTGATATCCGTAAGCTCCCACTAGGTATATGATTGCTGCCATAATTGTTACCAACTTGCCCTTGCTTTAAAACAGTCCTTGGCTGTCCATAACTTGGCTGAAATGAATACTCTTTCCTATACTTCCTTCCAAAGCGCTCTGCAAGCTCAATAGCCTTGAAAAGTGAAGTAGGATTTTGCGCCATAACATCAGCTGACAAGGATGGTTCTAAGCCATACATGAACTTATGTAACTTGGCCTCATCACTGATGTTTTCCACATACATGGTCAAGTTGAGGAATTGGTTTGTATATTCTCTTACACTTAGGCCCCTTTGTTCCAAAGCATACCATCTTCGTTCTAACTTCTCTTTTTCAAGAGGTGAAACAAAGACTTCAGCCATAAGTGCCTTGAAAGCTTCCCAATTCTCAATAAGTACATTCTCTTTCTTGATATACCTCCACCAAGTGTGAGCAAATCCTTCTAAGTGGAGGGAGGCAAAATGTATCTTCATGTCATCAGTTTTAGGAAATATGTCGCAATAAGACTCCATCTTAGAAGTCCATTCCTCTAATTCTGATGGTGAAGATGACTGGCCATTGAATTTGGATAAAACAATTTTATCCTTGAATTCTCTATCATGGAAAGGTTGCTGTCCCAAAACTGGCTGATCGAAATTTCTAAATACAGAACCCCCAAAATGAGATTGAAATCTTCCAACAGGTGGCTGAGAATTACCCTGTAATCTTCCTATTGGTAAAGCACCCCTAGAATGCTGAGTATGCAGTCCAAAAGCTTGAGTATTGGCGCCGTTCAAACTGCCCAAATAGTCATCATGCCTTTGTGAAGCTTCTCCCACTTCATATTGACTATTGGGTATGCCTCTTCTTCCTATGATCCTCCATAACCATTTTGGTTGGATGGCTGAAGTGGAACTGAGGGGTCACTATTTGAACAAGCCTTCTCATTTGCTTCTTTTGATCCCTTTTGTGACTGTATGAGTTGAGAAAATTGTGCCATAAGTTGGGCATTAGATTCTACCAACTTATCAATGGAAGCATTGGTTCGGTTAGTTGATTCCATCATCTTCTCAACAGTAGACTTCGTTTGATCAAATGATAAAATCATATGCTCCATTGCTGACAAAATAGTCTCATGACGTTCCTTATGTCTTAGTTCATGGGCACACAAAGCGTCATTGAGAATACTAATCTCTCCTTGTTGAGGCTCTTCAGGGTTCTCTTGAAGTGTGCTTTCCATCATAGAATCCCTGATTTGCTGTGCATAGTCCTCCTGGACCTTATTTTTGCCTTTATGCCCTGCCATACTAGTGCAGTCCTGCAGTACCCCCTGTCAGTAAAACGGCTATAACTTTGGCTAGAAAACTCTGATTGCAAAACTTTTTTGTGCGAATCGAAGCTTACAATGCCCTCTTCGAGATGAGCTATAGCACGCTATAACAGGTTTAAGACATAAAATTCTGTAACTGAATTTCAGAGTCTGAACTGTCCAGTCCTGCACCCTGTTTAGACCTGTAAGTGCCCTGGTTTGACCCTGTAATGCAAGAAAGTAACCTCCAATGGCTACCAAACCCTGCAAAGGGGTATATAGGACCTATGGGTACCCTGTAGTATCTGCACCTGTACTTCAGTATCAAAGGGTGTACCTGTATCCACCTGTAAATACCCTGTGGGTAACCTGAAAATGCCCTGTTTTACCCTGTTTTACTCCAATAGGTACTTGAGTCGTTGGAAAGTCTTCAATCTTCAATTCTCCACTCGCTGTACCTGTGTGAGGGATAAAACGGCAGGACGGGCTCCCTACACGGGCTCCGAATCACCGGGAGGTGGGCAAAGTTCCCCCCGGGTCGGTTGGTTGCACCCCTTCGGGATCTTCGATAGTGAGGGAGGGTCACCTCTCTTTTGTCCCACTATCTCCCCCGGCATCCACCTTTTTCCTCGGTGGGAATATCAACATGGCAGAGGCTAGTGTGCTAAGCAATCAGCATGATATGCAATTGAAAAATAACCATTCAGCCTTTCATGAGATGCAATTGATTGAGATAAAAGAACTTGAGATGGGAGAAGGGTTTTACCTATGCAATTCAGTGACTCACTGATTGCTAGTACTTACCCTTTACAATTTTCCAATTTAGGCAAAAGAGAATCAACCAATCAATTGGATTAGAGTAAGCAAAGGAATCAATGAATGTATTCAGTCCATAGGATTCAAATGTTATGCTGAAATCTCAGATTAAGGCCATTCATTCACTGATTGAAGCTAATATGCATTAGACAAGCATTGCATTCATGAATAGATGAATTCAAGCAAAGGTTGGCTGAGAATTTGATGAAAATGTTCAATTCTTTAATCTCTCAGTCAAATGGCTTAAGCTCAGCAATTGGATTAATGAGAGAGATTAAAAATTGAAGAGAAATACCTTGACATGGCTGAAAATAACTTGCCAAATGCTTGATAGGGCTCCCGGTTGTCCAATGTTAGCAAAATAATCCATGAAGCTTGCTTATCTGATAGTAGAGACCAATCTTGAAGCTTCAAATGCTTGAAATTGAAGCATTAAACCCGTTTCCCCCAAATTTTTGCTCCATAGAAGCTCTTGATCTTCAATCTTAAGCCATCCCGTGCTTAATCCTTGCAATTTGTTGAAGAATCCTTGCTGAAATGATTCCACGGGCCAAAAGGATGAAGAATCTTCAAGAAATTGTCAAGAAATGGAAGCTTGGGCTGAAGCTTTCATGGCTACCCATGGACTGTTCATGTAGGGTTTCAAGAGAGTGAAAAGCTGAGAAATATGGTTCTATTTTGGAGTAAACACACAAAAACCTTGAAGGAATCACTGCCAATGATGAATTAGAAGCACCATAGCTGAAGATTGGCTGAGAACTGGAGGAGAACAGGGCTGGAAAAATCAGCGCAAATTTCGGGCTGCTGTCCAGGCCACGTGGCAGCTTCTACAGGGCATGATTGGTGCTCCACTTGTTGCATTTGATGTCTAGAGTGCCATTATGCAGGCCATTGTTGATGGAGAGCAAAGATCAGTGAGAAAAGAAGAGATCTCAGCCAGCAAACTCCATGAAAGCTTGGGCAGAGCTTGAGGAAAGAGGAAAGGAAGACCTCTTTTGAAAAGTAACTGTAGTTTAGTCTCTAACTAAGCCCGGTTAACCATTCTTTACCCTAGTTACCTCCATTTTTGCATAAAATTTGATGACGTCCAGCCATTTAAGCCTTTACCCGCCATATCTGACCTTGAATATCTCCAGATGTAGTCATTGCTAACTGTAGTTGTCCTGCAGCACTCCACTAGTCACTGTCTTGTACCATTTTTGTCTGAAATTGGTTTTGAAATAGGAAAATGAGAGTGAAAATGGAAGAAAATAATGGATCAAAGACTGAAGCTCTGATACCACTTGTCAGAGAGAGAACTAGGGAGAGAGAAAGAGAAGAGAGAAAGACTGCAGAGGAGTGAGAAAGACTGCAGGAAGAGAGAGAAATAGAGTGACGAGGAGAGAGAAAGACTAGAATTGGAGAGAGAAAGACAGGAAAGATGTAGAAGCCATGGAAGCTTGAAGCAAGAAGGGAGAGAAAGATTGTAAATGTATTGATATGTCCAAAGATGTGAAAAATTACAACTTCTCTCCTTATATACCAGTGTCAATGTGACATGGCATATTATTAGTATTCTAAGTATTCCCAGCTTCTTACAAGATGTTGGCCAGAGAGTCCTCTAGAGACTAAAGCCCCCTGTGATTCTATTCTATTGAGTACAAACCAAATGGTTGGAGCTAACCCCCCAATGAATGACTGGAGCCCCAAGAGGAACACCAAGGAAAAGGGAATTCTCTTGCAAGAAAATCTATCTTGTAACATCAACAAGCTTGTTTATCATGTTTCATATGATCACAATGAAGAAAAGAACACCAGGCACAACAAATCTTCATGCAGCATCATGTAAATCTCCCACGGATTTTAATAGAATCAACCATATTCTTCAATATCTTCACAAAATCCATCAATAGAACAAAGAAAGCAAAGGAGTACACCATCTTTGAATGGAAATACATCACATAGTATTCAACTTCAATATCTTCATAGTCTTCTCTCTCAATCTCTCATATACAATCACTTTGTTTGAGTAAAATTGGCTATCTCTGACTCTCTCTCTCTCTACATCAATAATACATCATATCCTCACTACAATCTCTCAAAATCACTCTCAATAATCACTCTTAGGTCGTGGATACCCCTCCCAAGAGGTATGTCTGATATGAAGGGTCGCCAGAGCCACTACAGTGTCTCTTCATAGCTCACTACTGTCACTTCACTCTAGTCTTCACTTGAGTCTTCAGTAGCTACTTCTTCCACTTCCTCCAGCTCTTTTGCACTTGTATTCACCTCTTTCCAAGGCTAGAAAACTTTCCCCAAAGTC
This sequence comes from Lygodium microphyllum, assembly GCF_053477565.2. NCBI lineage: Eukaryota > Viridiplantae > Streptophyta > Polypodiopsida > Schizaeales > Lygodiaceae > Lygodium > Lygodium microphyllum. The sequence goes on from NC_141160.1 coordinate 113,937,033, forward strand.
ACACATACATTCCACAGAACACATACAGAACAGTCTACAGAACAGTACCAGAACAGCTACAGTACAGAATAGAATAGAGACAGAACAGTCTACAGAAGCTCTACAGAAGACCTACAGAAGGTTATCAAAACCTCATAACTCACTCTCAAATCATTCCAAACTCTCACAAATCATTCAATAAGCTTTCACAATATCTCATTCTTCATCAATGAATACTCCTTCCCTCCTTACAGAAGACAATCAGAACAAAACAGACCAAAACAGAACAAAACAGAAGGTATACAGAACCATTCAGAACCTATCAGAACATCACAGAACCACCAACAAACATCATGAACTTCCAAAACACAATCAATATCATCTAAAACACTCTCAAACCACTTCCAAATCAACCAATCATCCCATAAAATCAACCATTCAGCTCTCAAAAACAACAAAAATCAGCCAAAAAACAAGTCATTTCAACACTCAACATATCCCCACACTTAATAAGGAAGCGTCCTCGCGACCCAAGAAAAAGGGAATACAAGTTCAAGGAAAAACTCAACTTTGATCTTCAATATCGTTTCACAAAGAATCCATCCACCACGACCCCATCTTATAACCTGTTTCTGATATAAAAAATATAAAGAAAGGAAAACTCTTTATACATTAACACCTCTTATCAAACTAAAAATCACCACAAATTTGTAAAGGATATAAAAGTTTTCTTCTTCTTCATCAGCATCAGCTGCAACTCTCCAACCACGACCCCATCTCTACAAATCTCCAAAACATAGCTCGTACACGAAATCCAATAGGAAACCACCACGTTCGTTTGACATAAAGGAACTCACAACACAAACACTAATACACAACACAACCATCTGAATGACTTCTTCAAAAAGAGAGTTTTGCATTAAAAGCTTCCACCATACATTGGAAAGGTATCAATGAAGATGATCCCTCTTAAAAGATTGATGTTGTCGGAATCGATCCATAGATAAGGATTCATCTACAAAGTTTTTAGGAGGATTTTGAAAAAATTGGAGACAGCACATCCTTTCCAACAGGACGAGGTATCTGCTAGGCAAACAAAGGGCATGAAAATACAGTATGTCTAGCTGTTGGGAATCAATGCTAACATTGACATTCATGCACAACTTTGGAATAGGCTTTGAATCAGTATGAGAGTGCCTATGCATATATGCCAGGTACCAAGCAAAGTGAGCAGTTAATCTCACTGAGGGATCTGCAGACTGGGAATATTGTTGGGCAAAATGAACATAGTTTTGATAAGCTTGACTAGAAGCTGTCCATTCTCCTGGAATTACTGGCCAATTAATCTACAGTCCTGTAAGGCAATCATCCAAACTCCATCCCCTTCTTCTGGAAATCTGATTATCAAAACCGTCACAGTCACTAACCAACTGAGGTGGTTGAGATATTGAAGTGTTAGGAGAGGGTAGTGGAATAAGGGAAAGTGGATGAAGGGAAGGATAGGAAAAATCATAAAAGGAAGAAAAGGTTAAAGAAGGAGTGGCAGAAATTTGTAAGGAATCACTAAGGAACGGTGTTAACTGATAAATAGGAAATGTAGAGGGAACATTTATGAGGGGTGAAGGACAGGGTGGAGAAGGGAAAAATACCCTATCCTCAATAAAGGAACAGTAAGTGAAAATAGGAATTTGAGGGAAAGATGAAGGTTGGAAAAGAAGGGGTAAAATAGTGGAATTAGATTGACAAAGGGAAATATATATAGCATAGTGGTGAGCCATTTGTTGGTAATAGAGGAGAGTAGGAACAGAAGGTCCTAAAAGAGATCGTCTATGATAGGCATCAAAGAAGGTAGCATCAAATGGATTATGTTTGGAAAGATAGGTTAAGAGATCCATCCTCAGTTGGTTAGTACTCTGGGCAAAGGTAGGAGCTGTGTTTTGTCTTTGATTAAGGACCACCGAATCAATCATGGGATGCCACGAACTATCCTGACAATCAGCTACTTTGGAGGAATAACTTTGGAACATGTCAGCTATGCGCAACTCCAAATGATTGACATATAGAACAGCCTGTAAGACCACATCCCCCACATACCATGCCATATCTACCTCATCTGGAATTAACAAATCTCCTCGGAGATACATGTATGACATCAACATGGTATCTGGCGTGACAGAATCTTCAAAGACCATTCTGACTACCTCTGTCAACAACTCAGTAGACCAAGCCCCACGCCAGCCATCCTCTGGAAAAAGTAAATCCATCGTGGAAAGCTTCATATAGAAAACCATCTTCTGTAAGTGGTAGTGGACAAAGAAAGAATGGTCTGGTGACATATTCCTGAAACTGTTCAAAGGTAGACCATAACAAGTCCATTCTGGACTGCAATCTTTCCACTTTTTCTTGGAATAGAGGGCACAAAGTAGCCTGTCTCTGAAGGGCAGCCAAGTCCTGCTGTGAAAGAGAAGGAATCAATGGAACAGGAGGGCTTGGAGGAACAAAGCGGGACTTTGCAAGCTGATCTTGCAACTGCTGGATTTGGGAGGCTTGGTTGGCCACTGTGTCATTAGCAGTCTGTAAAGCTAACAAATTGTCATCTAAAATAGCTTGGAATTCTTTCGCTTCGCTGGACATCCTCTCCTTCTCTGCTGAAAGGCTAGTAACCTGTGACTGAGCCTCGAATAACTGGGTCTTCAATGAAGAAATCTCATCGCTTTGGGTGGCAACCAGTTGGGTTTGCTGTTCCATTTGCTTAAATAAATCTGCTAGGGTATCCTTAGCAGAAGCTAACTCAGATGTTGCCTTATGCAAGTGGTCTTTGGACTGTATGAGCTCTTCATAGAAAGATGCGTACAGTTGTTGAACACAGGCTGTCACTGACAACTCAATGGAACTTTGAATATCCTTACAGAGGAAAGGAATGGCATCTCCTGAGACGAGACTGTTCAGGGAAGGAACTGAGATCTCCAAGGATCCTTCTCTATGTGCTCGGAATAGGTTATTGCAAGTGAGATACCCAGGGAGTTCACTGCCAGAAGTAGCAGGGATAGGCACTGAGGGAAGTACAGCAGGGGCTTTATCCGCTACCCTCTTCAAGTGTTTGTGCTGTATGACCAGGGGAGGCGGAGAATCATCATCCTCTATGTCAATGGGTGCTGACTCTTCTGAAGGTGGAGGAGGAGGTACTGGATCTGATGGAGGAGGTGGAGGTACAGTCTTCTGTAAACCTAAATAGGTCAAGAAGGCAGACAAATATGATCCGTAGGTAACATTGGTAACATTACCCCTGGTGACTTTAACAAAATGCTGATCCATTTTAGTGAGGAGGTATGTGCTCCAATCAATAGCAACTCCTTTCAGCACCATCCTGGAAGCTGTGAAAAGCTCTTTGGACAAATAGTGGGATGGCGTTTTGGCAGGCATAAACCTGTCCTGAAGGAACTGACACATCATCTTCCATACGGGATCAGTAATCATAGAAAAAGAAACTCCTGAAGAGTTTATCACCTTCTTAACATCAAGGACTTCCCTTGTCTGCTTTTGCAACAGCTTTAGAATCTCTTCATTAGAGAAGAGCTGACGAGTGGTCACAAAAGGTTCTCCTTTGAAGGGAAGAGACAGAGCCTTCCCTAAGCCTCGAGATGTCAAAGTCATAGACATGCCCTGGACTACGCCTGTCTTCTTGCTGTAAGAGGCTAGGAACTCATCACATAAGGACGGATCCTCCGGAAGCAATGGAAAAGGAGTGGCCACAAAAGCAGCAAGTCCCGCCTTCGTAAGAGGCTCAAAAGTAAGTAGGGACGAGTAATCCCTACTAACTAATGGAACGTACTGGATAGGGGGAGGAGCATGAGAAGGCGCCATTCAGATGGTTACACACACACCACAAACACAGACAATCAAGGAGAATGCCTGCAAAGCAACAGACAAAAACCAAGGATAAGAGAATTACTAATAAAACGTGACTCGACCTACTAACCCCAAGCAAACCACATCCTAGAAAAAATTTGACATGAGCTCGAGACAAATGCGACCGAAAGCTTCATGCGATGCATCAGACAAACACCCTGAACCCCGTATCAGGCAATAAAAGAAAAAAAAAACTGCATACCGTACCCGTAACCGTAACAAAGATAGGAAACCAAAATAAAACCACATCCTACACATATCAATACGACATCTGTGATAAACCAAGACTGGACCATGGAAAATATCGCTAAGGACTGCGCAAACCCATCCCACGAAACGGTTTATTAAAAAGGGGAAGTAAGTGCAGTGAGGGGGGAATTAATTTAATGAAGAGTTGATTTTAATCAATTATTAAAAATGGGTGAATTTTTATTAGGTGATAAACCTTAACAAGAAAACGGCGGTTCCTTATTATAAATTAAATTACCAATTATTAGGTGAAGCGGTGCAGTTATTCGATTCCCGGACTTCGATACCCGACTGGGTCTCTAAATGCAATTTCTTGATTACAAATTAAGGTGATGTGGAGCACTTTTTTGCCAGCGCTTGCTCATGTGACGGCTGGTTCTTTTTAATTAAAATTTTAAAGTATCTCTTTAGCGCACGTAGCGCGTGCTAAGTGAACGACTGGTTTATTTTAATTAAAAAGTATGTGTGTTTAGCGCAAATGCGCGTGCCATGGTGGTAGTTAGGTTTGATTTATGTTAAATATGGGTTTGTTGGTTTGTGTGTTTTTTTCTGGTTGTTAAAAAAAAAAAAACCGTGGGTTTTGGAAGAGCATGTGTTTTTTGTATTTAAATAAAAAAACAAATAAAAGGGAAATACCTGGTAGTGGGTGTATGAAAATGCAAAGAATGCGCTCTCCTCAATCCAAAAATATCTGGATTTTTTCGCTAGACGGTTAGTTGGGGTGTTGGATGAAAAAATGGGTTTTTTTTAAAAAAAATGTTATGGATGTGTGTGATTTAGTGTGAAAGAATTTAGGTGTGAAAGAAAATATTATAACAGTTGAGAAAAATATGCCAAAAATAAATAAAAATGGGAAGGCAAGGGTTAGGAATTTTTCAAAAATTAATTGGGAATGTTTTAGTATTTTTAATGAATTTTTATCATAATGTTGGGTAGTTTGAAAGATTTTAGAATTTTAAAATGGGCAAAAATAGTGTTTGCTGAAATTTACAGGTTGAGAAAAATATGGCCAGGGATTGCAAAAATAAAAGGAAAGTTTTCGAGATTTTTCCGGATTTTTTCAGAATTGAAAGGAGTTGTTAATGAGTTGCGTTGTTTGTTTCAATGTTGTTGTGTGTTTGTTATTTTTTATTGAAATGGAAAAAGGATTGACGGGTGTATTAATTAAAATTGTGGGAAAAATACCCAACAACAGGCTGCGTGACAGCTGCGTGGCAGCAACGGACTAATAATCTTCCGCACTCGATCCCGCACACGAACATGCACAAGCAACCGCGATCACGCACTCGGGCGTACACACCTGCGCATGTGTTGACAGCTCAAGGGTGTTTGCAGGTGGGACTGGGGTTGATGGAGGGGGTTGCGGTGGTGCCGCTGTGTAGCGGGGCTGCAGCGTGGGACAGGGGGCTAGGTGGGGGGTAGGGGGGTGTGTGTGGGACAGGGGGCTTAGAGGGAGGTGTAGTGCGTTGCGGGTTGCGGGTCTGGTTGCAAAGGGGGAAGGGGGGTTTAGAGAGGGTAAGGGGAAGGGTTAGGTGTGTAATGGGAGGGTAGGGAAGGGGTGTGAATGGGGGTGTTGGAGGTGAGAAGGGGTATGTGTGGGGGAATGGGGGTGTAGAAGGGGGGTAATGGGTTAGTGGGTGGGAAGGGGGGCTAGTGGGGGGTGGGTTTGAATGGGTGGGTGGGTTATGGGGGGAAGGTGGGAAACTGGCCGCGGCGGCAGACAGGCGTCGCGGCAGGAGGCGCGGGCGACTGGCGAAGGCAGGGGCGAGAGGGCGGCCGACAGCCAGGAGGGCAGAGGCGGCGGACGACGTGGAGGCCGGGCTGGAGTGCACTGGGCAGCGGACGAAGGGCGACGTGGCACCACAGGGGCGAAAGGGCGGCCGACACTGCGACTGCGTGGAGGAGACGACGACTGACTGGCGGGCGGTCGGGGCGCTGCGACAAGGCGGTGACGAGGGAGGGGGCTAGAGGCGGCGGACAGAGGCATGCGGCGGCGCAAGGGCGAACAGGGCGGCAGTACTCAGCGCGGCGGACAGGGAGGAGACCACGGCGGAGCAGGGCCACGAGTGCGACGACGGCGGCAAGGAGGAGGCCACAGGGCGCGGGCAGAGGCGAAGGAGGTGGCGGATGGTGACGCCGTGGAGGAGGGGGTGCCAGGCGACTCAGGGAAGAAGAGGGAGTGGCCATGAAGGAGGCATCGTGGAGGAGGGAGGGAGGAGAGAAACAAGCGGCAGGCGTGAAGGAGGGAGGGAGGAGAGAAACAAGCGGCAGGCGTGAAGGAGGGAGGAGAAGGGGATCAGGAGGGAAAGGAGAGAAGGAGGGGAAGGAGAGGAGGATGAGGGAAAGAGAAGGAGGATGGAGGAAGGAGATGGAAATGGAGGGGGGGAGATGGCACATAGGGGGAGGGACAGAGGTAGTTGGGGGGGAAGGGCCGGGGAGAGAGAAAGGTGGGGGTTGGGGGGGATAGGGAAGGGTGCCCCGCGGGAGGGGGGGGCGCCCAAGGGGTGGGTAGGGGCCATGGATGTGGGAAAGGGTTGGGGAGGGGATAGGGTGACCTTTGGGTGCCCATGGGGGGTGCCCAGGGAAAGGGTAGGGGTGGGATAGGGTAGGGTAGGGTAGGGGGTGCCCAAGGAAAGGGACGCGTACCCCCGTCCCGCGCACGTGCACGGGGCGGGGTAAAAAAAATTTGCCGTGACGGAATTGAAATGGCGCCGGGATGACAGTACGGGTCATGCGGACATGACCGGGGCGCGTGGAGACTTGTAAAATCAAAAACGGGCGCATTTACGCGCAAAACGGGTGCGAGAAAAAACGTAAAAAGAAACAAAAATTAATAACTCCCAATCCGGACGTCAAAACGAAATAGCGTAAAAACAAAAAGTGGGCAGGACAACAGGGGGAAAACAAGGAAAATATGGGACGGGGGTTCCGGGATGGGTAAAGGGCGGTCACGTGCAAAAAACACAAAAAACGAACTAAAAACGCAATTTAAAAATTAATATCGAAAGATCCGTGCATCGGAATGAGGTGCAGAAAAAAGGAAAACTGTGCAGAAAGATGTGCCCGACAATCCTATCACATCAAAACATAATTCCGACTGAGATAAGACGCGTTCACATGGGAAAAACCCAAAAAGCAAACCCAAAAATGGAATCAGAAATTAATATCGGACGAACCGTTCACCGGAATGACATGCAGTAAGAAGGAAAAATGTCCGTAGGAAGGGGTGGCACAGGGTTATCATGTTAAAACGCAGTTTCGGAGGAAATAGGAGGTGTTCACATGTGAAAAACTCCAAAAATACTCCCGAAAACTCATTTAAAATTTAATAAGTAAAAATCCAGAAGTTGAAAAAGGGTGGAGGAAAAAGGAAAAAGGTCAGGAAGGCACAGGGGACACGGTTGTCAAATCAAATTGGAATTCCGATGCAAATAGGGCAGGTTCACATGGAAAAATGTCAAAAATACGCATGAAAAAGTCTAAAAAAACCGGAAAATTAATAATGGACAAACTGTGTATCGAAATGAAAAGGAAAAATGTTAGGGGAAAAGCGCTGGTCAGGGCTATGATATCAGATCACGGTTCCGAAGCAAGAAAAGCGCGTTCACATGGAAAACCGTCTAAATTGCGTAAAATGCTTCAAAAATTAATAACTCAAAAACCGTGCACCGGAACAGGGGTAGGTAAAAAGGAAAAATGGACCGTTCAATGGGAGGAACAGGGCTATAAGGTTGGATTTGGATTTTGGTGAACGTAGGGTGCATTCACATGGAAAAACCTCAAAATCAAGGAATGAAGGAAAACTGCAGGGGAACAGCCCCAAGGGTGGGTGGAACATAACCGGAAGGGTGGGAAGGGATCCCATTAGGGTAAAAGCAAGGCAAGGCATTCATGCATGAACAGGTTAAGGCAGATGCAGAAGATATGCAATATAGACGCGCAGGGACGCGTCCCCACACTTAAGACCTCAATGGATAGGGTTAACCGAGCAATAGGGACCTAGGACCACACCACAGACCATCCACTAACGTCCCCACACTTAAAACATGACCGGCACAAAGAAACCAAAGTGTAGGGTTAGAAAAACTTGGCCCGTTTCGTCAAGAATCAAGGTTGAGTATCGATGGCACGTCCAGTGTGGTTGTCGGCGCTGGAGGGACCAAGGCATCTTTACAACGCACGTTCGTCATGGCAGGGACCATGCCGCAGCACCCAGGGAGGTAGCTGATGGAAGGAATCGCAGGAAATTTGTCGATGATGAGGGATATTGCACTCAACTCACAGTCACTCAATTGGAATGAAAGAACAGTCACTCGCCCCATGACTAATATCACTCGAGGAAGAATGATTAAAACCCATATCTCATACCCGGTTGAGGAATCGACAAGGGGGAAATGGTGCAGAAGGAGTATGCCAGGGTGCACAGTTGATGGTGCATTAGTGCGTCCAACCCGTCTGGCATAAGTGCAAGGAGGAAGGCAAGGGAGCCTTACAGTGCAGTGTACAGAACAGGGTGATGTGTCTTGTGATGACAGTAAAGACCCATCCCGTGGGTGCATAGGGAAACGGGAACATACCTGACTCCAAGTGTCGTAACGTCCCTCAATCTCACCTCTCGGTAATTGATTGAAGAAACTCCAGTCACACTCAACCCACCCTCTGTCTCACTCTCTGTTGATAGATACAGGAGGGCAGCCTTTTCCTGAAACCCATTGATGTAATCCTCACAATCACTTGTGCAAAGGTTGTATGCCTTGTGCGCATTTGATGGTGCAACTGTGCATCCCGCCCTGTGCCGGCATACGGTGCAAGAAGGAAGGCAAGGGAGCCTTATGGTGCAGTGCACAGAAACAAATCGTGCTTTGTGCTTTGAGAGGCCCATCCCGTGCGTGCAACACTTCATTCACACTACTCACCTCTCATTTGATTTGAAGGGAAAAGACTGGTCTCTCGGCCCACCCTCTGTCTCACTCGTTGTTGATAGTCACAGAGGGCAACCATACTCACTTCCCCATCCGGTTAGGATGAAAGCTCTCATCACTCTATTATTTGTCGATGAAGATCACGTCATCAATTGTTAAAGAGGCGTACCCAGGGAGGTAGCCATCAAATCGAACATTGTGTTGAATAGGACATGTTATCTGTTAGAGGACAGTTGGACACTTTGCAAAGAGACCCAGGACACAGCGTACCAAGGGAGGCAGCTTCGGAATTGGATCCTGGGAATATCAATTAATGAATCCACTTTCTGGACTGCTGGGTGTTACCACCTTTTCCACAGCCAGCTTCCCGCCCTAGGGTGTTTACCACCTTTTCTTGGAACGAGGCCTACTATGACAGGGAATTGCTTCCTTTTCTCTCATAACAGATTTGTTTTGTTTTTTTTTTTCTCTTGTTTTTTTTTTCTTCTTTTCTTTTTTCCCTATTCCCGAGGGTGTTTCCACCTTTTCTCGAAGAATAGGTCGGCATGACAGGGACCTTAGTCCTTTTCTCCCATGACCGATATGTTTTGTTTTGTTTTTTTTCTCTCCTTTTTTTTTTTGCAAATTGAGCAAGGGAATGGTAGAAAGACCATTTGTCAGAACCCACCTCGCCACTGTCGCTGGTGGAAAATAGAGGATAAGAGATCAAGGATGAAAGGGGGTTTTGAGGGGACAGAGGGTTGCGTCCACTTCATCAGGACTGACTGAAGAATGGCTATTAGAAGTAGCATCATAAGAAGTACAGTGCCGCGCCAACGAGGGAAAGGATCAAGTATCCGTAATTGTCAAGATCCCCAAGGAGGGAAATACTTCTTCAGGCGATATCCATTGATCAGAAAGGGATCATCAGAGGCATCCAGGGTCTGTACTTGGACAGAGCCATTAGGGTTGATGGCAAGTACCTTATAGGGGCCCATCCACCGCTGTTGAAGCTTGCCAGGAAACTTACCAAATCGTGAATCATAGGCTAGGACCAAATCACCTGCTTTGAACTCCTTGTGCTTGATGAAGCTGTCATGGTAAGCCTTGCGTCGAGCTTGCGTGGCTTCCATGCACTGTAGAGCCATCCGACGAATTTCGTCCAAACATTCCAAATGCAGGAGACGACGTTGCAGTGAATCATCATCCCCCAAACGCTCTTTGATAGCCACTCTCAAAGAGGGCAATTCCAGTTCAACAGGAAAAACAGCTTCTGTACCATACACTAGCTGGAAGGGTGTCTGTCCTGTTGCTGCTTTATGGGAGGTTCTATACGCCCAGAGGGCCCCTGTAAGTCGATCGTCCCAATCACGACGATGTGCGGCAATTGTTCTTGTCAGAATCGAGCAGAGGATGCGATTGGTGACTTCGACTTGGCCGTTGGCTCTGGGGTAATAAGGAGTGGACTTGCGATGGCGGATCTTATACAACTGTGTCAACTCTTCCATGACTTTGTTGAGGAAATGAGTGCCTCTATCACTTACCAGCTCTAAGGGACTGCCAAAACGGGTGATGATATTCTCGTACATGAACAGGACTACGCTGTTACCATCGTCCCGCTTTAGGGCTTTAGCTTCACACCACTTTGTAACATAATCCGTACAGACGAGGATGTATCTGTTCTGTTTCCTTCTAGTAGGAGGATCGATTAGACCTACGAAGTCAATGCCCCACTTCTCAAAAGGCTTTAAGGGAAGGATAGGTTGTAATGGCATGGCACTTGTCCTCGTGGGTTTCCCCATTCTTTGACAAGCATCACATCTTTTACAGTAATCATAGGAATCAAATGCAATGCACAATAAAATATTTCAAATATTCACACCCTCTCAACCCTCTTAATCTCTTAACCTCACCCTTTCCCTCTAATATTTAGGTTATGTTGCGTTGCATAGGTGTAGGGTATTATTTTTTTGTCGTTTTCAACATATAAAGCCATGAAAATGCACTAGAACATAAAGACAAGGGTGAACTGAGGCTTAACCCCATACCTCCACCCTTTCCAAATATTCACGGACACTAACCATAAATTTTTGGATTTTTTAAAGTCCCAAAACCCATTTTTCTTATTTTTTACTATTTTCCACTATTTATTTATGCATAAAAATAGGTTATTTTCTAAATTGTGACTATGGATTGATTATGACATCTGAAAGATGTTTTTTTTTGAGAATTTTATCCCATGCACATTTCTTTTTCCCACCCGAAACTAATAGAACCTTCATTTTTACACTAAAAATGCTCTTTTCGGATTATAATTTAATTATTGCGACTATTTACCATTATGGATCTGCATTTCTTTTATGCAGAGTCCTCGACCATAATGCAAAAAAGATCCAAACAATTTTTTCTCCATATGAATTCCATTTCGACCACCATCAAACATTCTTAAAAAGTAAATTTCCTTTGTAAAAATGAGGCATATCGCTTATGCGCGTGTTGCAGGTTTATTTAATAATTGATATGGACTACCAATGGACCATCCGGCAATCATTCTTTAGTGTTGAACACCTTCCCTCAGCCTCCTCTTGATCTTGGAGCAATCCGATCCCAGTCAAGCATCCTTCAGCCCCTCTTCTCCTTGATTTCTTTCACATGAACCACTGCTTGGAAGAGAGAGAGAGAGGATAGAGAAATACTAGATTTTGATCAAGCCATTCGGGTAGCCATCTCGCGTGTGAAGCCAGATGATAGAGAGCAAAAGAAGCTAGAAAATCTTCTGTGTGATCAGATCAGGGGGTTGTATTGACCCTAGGGTATGGCTTATAGCCCCCCCTCTCCAATTTTTTTCTGCTTGCGCTGCCGCCATGGACTCCTCCTTTTTTTTTTCATGAAAAAAGCACCCCCCCACCCGTCATGTGAGATTTTGGGGAGTGGAGGCCCCAAAGGTCACACCTCCCTACTATTAAGGCCCATTTCCATTGCTTTCCTTTTTTGGCTCTCCGCTTCGGGCACCACCATTCGACTATTGACCTCCGATTTGACTCGCAAAATTTTTTGCTCATCTATCTCAAAGTTCTGCATTGCTAGGCATTTCTTGAATTCTTATCCGACATCCTAGAAAATTTTTAAAATTTCCCAACCATCACTTTGTGGGTCTTTAAAGCACTTTTGGAGCTCGTCAGAGCTGCTTGCCGCTTAAAATCATATTGATTGCAGCTACGGCCTTCGATGAAGTCTATTTTTCTCTTGAAATTTGGATTTTTTGGCTAATTTTTAAGCACTTCTCAGAGTAAAAAATCGCCGCTCATGTGGAAACTCCAACAATCATAATGTGTGACCGGCCTTCCCTTTATTCAAATGTCACTAAAATAATAAATAATGAAGTGACAATGATGGACGCCTGGCACCTACAATGTGCAAGTGCAGGTATTGTTAGTATAGTAATACACGAGCAGCTAGGCAACAAAGGCACCTTTACCCCCACAACCTCCCACTTGAAGGTGAATTTGTCTCAATAAGGAGTGAAAAAAAAAAGAAAAGATAGTACAACATATATATAGATACAAAAGGATAAGGAAAGATGACATCCCATCCAATGCCCATCAACCTCCTAAGAAAGGCAACACACTCTGTAGAGAGGCTTTTCATGAGCAAGTCTGCAAGATTATAGTCTATTAAGATCTTGACCAAGTCAAGAGACCTATCCTCAATGACCTCATGAATGAAGTGATACCTCACATCAATGTGTTTTGTCTTTGCATATGGAAGGCCAAATTCTTAGCTAACTGGATAGCACTCATAGAATCCAAATGTAGTGTAGGGATAGCGTCTACAATACCAAGGTCAACAACCAAATGGCCTCCTTACAAGCCTCAGTGGCTACAATATACTCAGCCTCTGTAGGAGAAAGGGCTGTGCATTTCTACACCCTAGACATCCATGAAACATCACCTCCAACAAAAGTGAACACATAGCCAAAAGTGGACTTCCTACAATCTGCATGTCTTGCATAGTCAGAGTTAGTGTATCCCACGACTCCTATATCTTAGCTGCCATAACATATGTACATCAGCATTGCCCTTCAAGTATCTCATAATACCCTTCATAGCATTCCAATTTCTCTTGCTAGGTGTGTAGCCATATAATGTGCCATAACACCAACTGCAAATATAATATCTAGACAGGTGGCATCATGGCATACATAAGACTGCCCACTGTAGCGAATGCATACGGAATCTTGGCCATCTCAACCCTTTGCTCATCTGTTTGTGGATAGTCAGCTTGCGATACCTTCACATGAGAAGGCAATGGATATTCAATTCACATCTTGCATATGGAAGCACTCAAGGATTTTATGGATATACACCTTTTGTAACATATAGAGTAGTCCGTGAGACCTGTCATGCATAATGTGCATACCAAGTCTATGAGAGGCTTGTCCCATTTCTTTGATCTCAAAGCTCTTCTTGAGCTTAGCCTTAAGAGCATCTAGCTCATCATGATCTTTCCGTGCTAAAAGCATGTCATCCACATAGAGTACCAAAAGCAGTAATGAACCATTACGAACTTTCTTCGTGTACAAGAATGGGTCCATAACACTACGGTTGTAGCCCTATGACTGCATGAATGCATCAAATTTTTGGTACCATTCCCTAGGTGCCTACTTCAAGCCATAAAGACTCTTCCTCAATCTACACACTAGGTGTTCCCTGCCAAGCTCTACAAAGCCCTTAGGCTGCTCCATGAAAATCCTCCTTTGTTAGAAGAAGAAGCTGAAATACTTGAACCCGAAACAATTTTAGACATTGATTTTATGACCACTAGAACTGGCCGAGGTATTCTAAATATTTGGTGAAATTTAAAAATCATCATGTTGAAGAGGCCCAATGGATGCATGCTCCTGACCTAAGTGCTTACCCCTCACTGCTCACTCCACATTGAGCTAATAGCAATTGAGGACAATTGCTATCCCACCCCGGGGGTATGATTCAAGGAGGCATATTCCACGGTGGATTCCATGAGGTTTTGTAGTGGATTCTGTAAAATTATATTTATTTTTCGGGGCTCGTACACAAGGTGGATTCCTTGTGTGAAAAGTCAATAGGGACGCTTGTCCTTTTTGGGCGTCCCGTTAATTTAATGTGCAAGTGGGTGATTCCACAAAATACATATTTAAATTAATGGACATTTATGAGTTTAGAGTGCACACTCGTATTAAATTAAGGTTAGGATGGAGTTCTATCCTATCTATTTATTTTGTAGTTGAAGACTGCTAGGTATTCAATTTTGTTGATTTAATTTTATTATTTTCTAACAATTGTGAGTGCTTTAGTTGATGTGTAGAGCAAGCGGCGATGGCGCTCAAAAGCACTAGGCGATAGCATGTATTCAAGTTATTTAGAAGAAATTATCATTTTTGATGGGCACGCGTCTTAGGCATGGTGCCAATATTTATTTTGACACGCTTATTTATTAAAGTGCTTGACATATATTTATTATTTTGTATGCGCATGGGCGCATGATTTAAATATTCATTGTTGGTCATTGTATTTGGGCACAGCCCGACTCTTGGGATACCCAACTGCTTTATTCTTTATTTGGACAAAGCAAACACAAAAGCTAAAGCATGCTAATTATAAATTTGGGCTATTTTTGAGCTTGGAGATGAATAATATATTAAATACGTGCTTTGTGGAGCGCTCACACAAGGCATAGGGGGAGCTTGTACCCAATTGGTCTTCTTGCTTCATGTCGTGCAAGTCTACTCTCTTGGTTTTTGAGCAAAAAGTAGAGTTAATTGTTCTTGGGGACCTTCCGGCGCTTGCTACGTACGCATATGACATCCAATTTATGCACCATTAGTCCTAGAAATAAATTGGGATTAGTCATTGGAGATCAAGGTGGGATCACTATCCCTATGATCAACCTAAATGGTAGAGGAAGCATGATGCAAAATGTTCCTTTGTTGCCAACTCCTCTAAATGTCTTGAGCCAATTGGGAGCCAAAGAGCTCCTTCTGCAAACCAAGGGTCCATGTAGGTAGCAACTCCTTTGCAAGTTGTACAACTTAGCGAGAGGGTAGCTTCTGAAGCCACTAGTAATGAGTCCTTTGCATCAAACTTTGTAGAGGAAGTAAAAGATATGATAAAACATTATACGGATATGATCACTAAGCAATACTGCTAGACCATCGTAGATATTAATTTCTTAAAGTGTCAACAAAATCTGATGGATACTAGAAAGCTCAATGATGGGGGTCCATCATGATTCAGCTATAAGTGGTGTGGTATGTAGCATTTCCCTCGTAATTCTCCTAAGAACAAATGTGATATATGCAGGAAGTCTGGTCACTTAGCCACCACCTATTGGAGTAGGGTTAGCTCTCTCCAACAAAGTAGTCAGCAACCTGGACGTGTGAACCATTGTGCAAATAATGAGAATACCAAAGGAGAGAGCTCTAGGAAAATTTTGCAAAGGGATAAAACTACACTCGAGGAAATGCCCAATGGGACGAGTCTAGTGGAAACTTTGCCAATCAGTGAGAGTTTATCTACTAACAATGTTAGGGTGGTAACTAGGGATCAAAAACTGAAAGATGCTCAGAAAGATGACCCTAGTAGGAGCAAAGTTAATCCTAAATCTAGTAAATATGATAAGAAGATGTTGGATGGCCAGGTGGGTCCTCTTAAAAATAACGTTGTTTTAGAGGAGCATGTGATTAAAGTTCTTAAGGAGTTCTAGAAAATCCTATGAATGGGTTATGTCGTTGAACCTTTTGGTGTCCATCAAGTGGGTAGTGAATGGTGGGATCATGTAGAGAAACACTGCCCTAGGGTATAGTAGGCATAAGCTAATGGAATCTTGATAGACAATGCAGTGGTGGACCCTGACTCATTCATAAATATTATTAGTACGGATTTATTGGAGAGGCTGGGTCTACCAATCCAAAAGGATATCAAGACAGTTTTAAAAATGGTTGATGATAGCCTAAGACAACCGAAAGGAATGGTAACACAAGTACATGTGATGATTGCTAATATAGTGTGTGTCCTTGACTTCTATGTTATCTGATTTGTTGGGAGGCCAAGCTAGCAATTTTGTTGCTTGAACATCTGTGGATTCCATTTCGATTGTTTGATGAATATCCTTGCTTGTCAACTAATTTTTGGGCATGGGTTAAAGAGAATAATTCTAGATGTATACCCTGAGTGCTCATGGGATGAAAGGGCATGACCTCCCCCTACAAAATGGGAGGCACTCGAGGGAACTTCAGTTATTAGAACCTCAAGTTCTAGTGATTTTGAAGAGGGTTTTACGATAGAGGAGATTTACCAAGTATGTTTGAATGAGCCAATAGAGACAAAGGACATGATTCATGATGCTAATGTGATAGAGCTATATCTTGGAACTCCCAATGATCCTCACCCCATTAAACTTGGCACTATGTTATTTGCTAATGAGCATGCAGATTATGTAATACTCTTATAGGAGTTCAAGGATATATTAGCATGGAGTTATGACAAACTAAAGGGGATTCCCCCCCTGTTGTGCATACAATCCCATTGAAAGAACGTAGTAAGCCAGTGAGGCAAAAGGCTAGATGTATGTCTTTTGAGCTAGGAGAACCTCTTTTTGAGGAGTTGACATGTCTAAGAAAGTTTGGTCTGATCTTTCGTGTTGAACATATGGAGTGGTGCTCACCAATGGTAATACGAAAGAAAAAGAACAATCAAATCTACATGCGTGTCGATTTTAAGAAATTGAACAAGTAGGCAGTGAAGGACTATTATCCTCTGCCCTTTATCAAACTGGGAGGGCAAGAGATATACTCTTTCATGGATTATTTTTCGGGTTATAATCAGATGGCCATTGCTGAAGAGGATAAGTTAAAGATGAAATTTATTACAATTTTTGGTACTTTTGCATATCATGTGATGGCTTTTGGCTTGTGTAATGCTCCTAGGTCTTGGTAAAGAATGGCTGATAAGACATTTGCCGATATATTCCTTGGAGAGTTGAAGGTTTTCATAAATGATTTGGGGATAGCTACCTTGACCCGTCATAGACAATTGATTGTTCTACGCACATGCTTTGAGTGATGTCGTGAGTATTGCATAGCATTGAATCCTAAAAACTGTATACTCGAGGTGCCTTATGGTTTGCTATTGGGTCATGTTGTGAGTGTGGCCGATATTGCTACTGACCCTAAAAAGGTGGTTGTTATTGTGGCCCTAAGCCCACCCACTTGTCCTAGAGAAGTTCATACTTTTGTTTCATCTGTGGATTACTATTGTCAATTCATTAATGCATTGGCTAAACATTCGTTACCTTTGATGAACCTTTTATCTCATAGCCATGTTTTTGAATGGACAAAATCATGCAAAGTGGCATTTGAAGATGTTAAAATGGAATTATCTAAAGCACTGGATTTGAAAGCTCCAAAAAGGGGTGAGGTTTTCTATATATTCATGGCTGTGATAAGGGGTAGTATTAGTTATTGCCTATCCCAAATCTGGGAGGCATAAATGTATCACCCTATTGTATCTGCAAGCTAGAATTTAGAAAATTTTTGTGCCCTGTTTTGCCCTGTTTTGTAGTAGTAAACCCTACGACTTTCCAATCCGATTTCTTAATCCTAACTTATGCTAAATGCAACATGAATCAAGAGCAAATAACTGAAATGATTTCCCCTTCTTTTCCAATCATCAAACAACCAAAATAACCAAAATACTTACTTGTATCGAAGATCAAAAAATTCAAACTTCCTACCTATCTCAAGCTCCGTTTCGGGGATCAATCCCTTACTTTGATGTTCGATATGAGACGTGCAAGTACTCAAGCTTGAATTCGTTGGTCTTGACCAACGGAAGCAAAATGTAGAGGGAGCTCACACTCAACTGCCAAGTCCCACGGGCCACTTTATTGTTTCAAGCGTTTCAAGCGAGCTCTAATGGCTATCTCTCACCTATCCAATGCACCTTCGAACCTACGAGTCTAGTCAGCTTACCTCGATGCCAAAATGAGTTGCCTCCTCCCTCATACACATTGGTAGCTCCACGATCCTAGATATTAGCTCAAGCATCCTCAAGCCTCCCCCGTCAAGCTCCATCCATCATAGCCGCACACGCGTGAGAAAAGAGAAGAGAAGATGAGAAGAGGAGATGGTGAAGAGCTTCACCCTCTTGATCCCTCACTCCCACACACTCACTCCCTCACACTCTCACACTTCCTCTCTCAAGAGCACACAGACAAGCAAGGTGAAGAGAAGAAGAGAAGAAGAGAGGATTCTTGTTAGCCACACACCAAATAATGGGCTTCCATTCATTTTTTGAACTTTATATACAAACCCTAAAATCCCATGGGCAACCATCCCTTTTTACATGACCGGCCATTGTGGCAAGGTCATTTTTTCTATTTCCCTCTTCTCCTCTTGTCTCATGCCTTAAGCCTACACCCATCTATTCTTTTACAAATGGCATAGGAGGGAGCCTGACACTCTTTTACAAGAGTTTTTTGATGCACCTTCCATTTAAAATTGCACTTTTTGCCTCAGCTTAGCTTTAGGGGGGCTGCCTCTGCACCTTTGCTCTTTTTTTGTCATTTTTCTGCTCTTTGCTTCATATTTTTGCCATCTTAAATTGAGGTTAACACTCATCATGAGCTTTCCTTGCCAAAAGCATGTCATCCACATAGAGTACCGAAATCAATAATGAACCATCATGGGCTTTCTTCGTGTATAAGCAACGATCCATAGCACTATAAATGTAGCCTTGTGATTGCATAAAAGCATCAAACTTGCGATATCATTCCCTAGATGCTTGCTTTAGACCATAAAGACTCTTTCTCAATTTGCACACTAGGTGTTACTTACCAGGCTCTGTAAAACCCTTAGGTTGCTCCATGTATATCTCAACATGCAAGCTTCCATATGTAAGAAAGTTGTCTTGACATCCATTTGATAAATATCCAAGTTAAGATGGGCAACTAGAGGTAGGATTAAGCGCAGTGTAGTCATCTTGACCACAGAGAAAAGACTTCATCAAGGTCAACACCATGTTTCTGCTTAAAGCCCTTAGCAACCAATTTGGCATTGTATGCTGGCTTGGGGAACTTTTCAACTTGTACACCCATTTGCAAGGTAAATACTTCCTGCCACTAGGCAAGGAAACCAAGTCCCATGTATGATTCTTATGCAATGAGTCAATCTCAAACTGCATAGCCCTCTCTTATGACTGATAGCCACTGTTGCACATAGCCTCATCATAGGTGAGATAATTTTTTGCATTTGTAACCAAGACATAATCCATGGAGGGCATATAACAGTCAAGAGGTCATCTATCTCTAGTAGAATGCCTCAAGGTAGGATGTGTTGCTTGTACAACATCCTGTCTAATATCCTAGCCATGAGCATTGGCTGTTAGTGCATGCTGTCTAGCTGGCTATGCAGGAGCACGGGGCTCCTCCTAAAAGATAACCTTGCATATCTCAACCACTTTCTCAAGCTACCTATGCATCTTGTCTTCATGGAAGATTACATCATGGTTGCATATGACTTTCCATGCTTGTAAATTCCAAAGACAATAACCCATCTCACATACATCTCCATAGCCAAGGAAAATGCATTTCACACTTTTTGGATCCAGCTTATAGTGTTGGTCCTTGGGCACATGACAAAAGGCCTTACATCCAAAGACACACAAACGAGCATTGGAGGGAGGCTTTCATGTCCAGAGCTCCTTTGCAACTTGGAAGTCAATACCACTGGAAAGTGATCTATTAATGAGATGCACGTTAGTAGAGATTGCCTCAGCCCAAAAATGTTGTGGTAAGCCTACTTGGCTAAGCATACTATGAACCCTCTCCTAGATAGTCCAATTCATGCACTTAGCTAAGGCTCCATTGAGTGATTCGGTGGTACGCAAATCTAGCAGGGTCAGATACCCTATTAAAAGATTTGGTTTTGAAGGTTATGCAGCTCATCATTATGCTTATATGGTGAAACTAGTTGAGGATGTTGAGCCCACTTGTTTTGAGGATGCTGTTGGACATGCTCATTGGGATGTAACAATGGATGAGGAGATGACTACATTAGAAGCCAATAAGACTTGGGATTTGGTACCCTTACCTAGGGGTAAGAAAGCTATTGGCTGTAAGTGGGTTTACAAAGTTACGCATAATTCAAACGGTTCAGTTAGCAGGTATAAGGCTAGGCTGGTTGCAAAAGGCTATGCTCAAACATATGGCATAGATTATGAAGAGACATTCAGTCCAGTTGCTAAGATGGCAACTGTTAGATGTGTGAGTGCCTTGGCAGTAGCCAAAGGTTGGATTTTGCAACAAATGGATCTTAAAAATACTTTCTTGCATGGTGAATTGCAAGAAGAAGTGTATATGGAGCAGCCAGCAGGTTATGAGGATTTAGAGTATCCCACATATGTGTGTAGGTTAAAGAAGGCGCTCTATGGGCTGAAGCAAGCACCTAGAGCATGGTCTAACAAGATTGGAGAGTATCTTGTCAATATTGGATTTTGTATTTCTGATGCTGACCACTCACTTTATGGAGAAAGGGAGATGTAGGTTTGGTTATCATAGTCATCTATGTGGATGACTTGATTATTACAGGTGACAATGACAATGGGATTGTTGAAGTTAAGGACTTCTTGAAGAAGAGGAAGTTTGAGATGAAAGATTTGGGTGAGCTAAGATACTTTCTTGGTATTGTGGTGATTAGATGTAATGATGGTATATGGTTGTCCCAAAGGCAATATGGCTTGGATATGCTATCCAAGTATGGTATGACAACATGTAAGCCTCTTTCAATACCATTGGAGCAAAATGTGACGTTGAGTGCTGATGTTGGGGATGAGATAGAAGACCCTACTATGTTCAGGAGGATAGTAGGGAGTTTGATTTACATGACTATCACAAGGCCAGACTTGAGCTATGTTGTTGGCCTTGTCAGTCAGTTTATGCAGATGCCTAGAAAGCATCATTTGGATGCAATTAGACGTATATTGAGGTACGTGAAGTCCACTTTACATTAAGGACTTTTTTATGAGGCAGGTAAGGATGTACAGGTTTTTGGATACAGAGATGTAGATTGGGCTGGTAGCATGTCAGACAGAAGATCTACAAGTGGATTCATGTTTTCCCTTGGTAGTGCAGCAGTTACATGGAGCAGCAAAAAGCAACCTACAATTACTTTATCGAGTACAGAGGCTGAGTACAAAGGTGCTACTATGGTAGCATGTGAGATGGTATGGTTGCAAAAGTTATTAGGTGATTTGGACGTGCAAGGAGATGGTCCAATTGTCATTCATTGTGACAACATGAGCAGCATACAGCTAGCTAGGAATCCAGTGTTCCATGCTAGGACAAAACACATTGAGGTGCACTACCACTTTGTGAGAGAGAAGGTACTTGTAGGAGAGATTGACTTGGTATATGTTAGCACACAGGATCAGATAGTTGACATTTTCACAAAGGCATTGGGTGCAGAGAAGCTTCAAAAGTTTCAAAGCTTACTTGGAGTTGCAGAGATAGAGTTGAGCTTGAGAGGGAGTGTTGAGATGGCAAGCTCAACACATGCGGACATTGATGATGGACCGCCTGGCTAGATGGGTCCACACGTCTACACGTAGTATGTTGGTGGTCATTATGATACTCACATGGCCACTGACTTATCACTTATTATATTTAGTTTGTTACACCTACCTACAGCTGGCAAAGACATAGCGCGAGTCGATTAGTGTAGTCGGTTATGCACTGTGTGACTTAGTAGGCCACTTTCCTTTATGTTGTATCTTATCTATACTTTGTGTACATTATATAGTGTGTGGAAGAAGAAGAAAAAACCAACAAGAAAACGTTTTGGCTTCCATCTCTCTTCTTGTGATCTTGAGTGGGCTTCCTTTTGTGTATACAGTGTGTGTGTTTGGGGCAACAGCTCAAGCAAGTCCCCCCAACATGCAATTCTTGACAGGTAGCATCATTAAATACTCGTTTCTTGCCATTTTTCCTTGGTTTTGGTGGGTTTTTGGTCATTTTCTGCAGTTTACAGCAAGCAGTTTTTGAATTGTCTGCACCATTTTGGACTGCAGTATGGCATCTTCTTCCACTGACAGTGCTATCTTCAACATCACTAAGCTTGATGGTATGAATTATGTCTATTTGAAGAGCCAAGTTTGGAAGGTATTGGTACAAAAGTCGCATATAAATCCACTAAGAATGCATGGCGAGTAGCCTGAATTTATGATTGATGACGAATGGGATGAGCTTGATGAGTTGTATAAGTCCACCCTCATCTTGTCTCTCACTGAATAGGTGCATTACAATATGGTTGAGAAAGTATAGAGTTTCTGGTAGCTTTGGGATAAAATCAAGAATCTCTATGACAAGAAAAGTCCAGTAGGTCAGATGTATTGGATGAAGCAACTTATGGACCTGTGCATGAAGGAGAATATGACAATGTCTGCTCATTTGAGCCAGTTCCATGCTATTCTCAAGAACTTGACTTCACAGGGCATTACTTTCCATAATGAGGTTACTCCATTATTTTTGCTTGGGACTCTCAATGAGTCGTGGGATGTATTTTGCACTACCTTATGTGCTTTTGCTACTATTTTGAACTTGCCTGATATAGAGAGTACTCTTTTGCAAGAAGAGATCAATTGTAAGAACTTGGATGCCTCTCATGTGTTGCATGCTTTGACTGTTAGAGGTAGAGATGCTAATGGGAAGAATGACAGTGGGTATGGATGTGGTAAAGACTCGCAGAAGTCCAGGTCTAAGTCGGCCTATGAAATCTTCACATAAGAAGGTAATGGACAACCAATAGGCTTCACGTCCTACATGTGGAAACGCTCAAGGACTTTATGAATGTACTCTCTATGTGAGAGGTACAGTAGTCCCTAATGCCTGTCGCGCTTAATGCATGTACCAAGAATGTGAGAGGCATGTCCCAAATCCTTCATCTCAAAGCTCTTCTTTAGCTGAGGTTTAAGAGAATCCAGCTCATCATGATTTGTTCTTTCTATCAGTATATCATCCACATAAAGTACCAAAATAAGCAATGAGCCATCACAGTCTTTCTTCGGATCCAAAGCACTCTTGTTGTAGCCCTGTGACTGCATAAAGGCATCAAACTTATGATACTACTCCCTAGGTGCTTGCTTCAAGCCATAAAGACTTTTCTTTAACTTGCACACTAGGTGCTCCCTGCTAGGTTCTGCAAAGCCCTTAGGTTGCTTCATGTAAATCTCATCATGCAAGTCCCCATGTAAGAAAGTTGTCTTGACATCCATTTGGTACAAGTCCAAGTCAAGTTGTGGTACCAAAGCCAAGACTAAGCGCAAGGTGGTCATCTTAACCACAGAAGAGAATACCTTATCAAAGTCAATACCATGCTCATGCTTAAAACCCTTTGCTACCAATCTAGCCTTGTATAGTGGCTTGGGGTGTCCAAGTGTACTTTTCAGCTTGTACACCCACTTGCGTGGTAGAGCTTTCTTGCCCTTAGGCAATGCAACCAAATCCCAAGTCATATTCTTATGCAAGGAGTCTATCTCAGACTACATAGCCCTCTACCAGGAGTGACTGTCACCCCTGCGCATAGCCTCATCATAGGTGAGAGGCTATCTTGCATCTGTAAACCAAGACATAATGCATCGAGGGCTCAAATCGATCAGGTGGATGTCTATCTCTAGTAGACCGACTCTACTGCCTGTCTAACACTCTGGCCATGTGTACTAACTACTGTTGCAAACTATCCAACTGGCTGTGTAGGAGCACGTGGCTCCTCTTGGAATATAACACTGTGTATCTCTATTACCTTCTTAGGATGTCTATGCATCTTGTATTCATGGAAGACTACATCATGTGACTGTAGATGGCTTTCCACGCCCGTGGATCCGAGAGGTGGTAACCCATCTTGCCTACATCTCCATAGCCAAGGAAAATGCATTTGACACTCTTAGGATCCAGCTTACTACGCTTGTCCTTGGACACATGGTAGTATGCCTCACATCCAAAGACACATAGATGCACATAAGACGAAGGTTTCCCAGTCCATACCTCCTTTGCAACCTAGAAATCTAAATCACTGGAAGGTGATCTGTTGATGATATGCACAGCTGTACTGACTATCTTAGTCCAAAAGCTTTGTGGTAGGCTTGCATGGCTAACCATACTACGTACACGCTTCTGGATGGTTCTATTCATTCGCTCAACCAAACCATTCTAGGGTGGGGTATAGGGGGCGGTCAATTGATGCTTAATACCCCTCTCATCACACACCTGCTCAAAGGCACGTGACACATATTCTCCCCCATTGTCAGTCCTAAGGCATTTTAGCTTATGCCCAGTTTGGTTCTCAACCAATGCAAGCCATCTCTGAAATAGAGCCAAGACATTTGACTTAAGCTTAATGGGATAAGCCCACACTTTATGCGAAAAATCGTAAACAAATGTCACAAAATACTTTGCATCACCCATTGACTAACAGGGCATGGGCCCATAGTCATCCGAATGTACCAATGCCAAGGGCTCACTCATGCGTGTCCTACCAGACTTCTTATGTGTATTCCTAGTCTGTCTACCATAAAGACAATGCTCACATGAATCAAAACATGCATAGTCAAGGGGCGGTAAGTACTCCAAACTAGAAAGCATTTTCATTCCCTTCAAGGACATATGGCCCAAACGGGCATTCCAAAGAGATACATGTGGGATGGAACTGACTAACAAAACATGGTCAACATAGGACTCACCAACTATAAGAGAATAGAGGCTATCAGCATTGGCACCTCTAGTAAGCACAAGTCTGCCATGGCTGATCTTCCAGGTAGAATCCCCAAATGAAACATGAAACACAACATCATCAAGCTAGCCTGTAGACATAAGACTGTGTGTAAGTGCAGGTACATGATATACATCTTGTAATAGAACAGTACTGCGAGTAGAGAACTACAACCGTACATCCCCAATACCAACAATAGCAAGTGTCCTATCATCACCCAAGTGAATTGAACCAGAGATAGTGTGGTAGGAATGGAACCACTCAAGACATGGTGTAACATGAAATGAAGCACCAGAATCCAAAAGCCAGCACTACGCATACATAGAGTGAACCTCGATCAACGGCATAGCATCACAAGAACTGAAAGGTGAGAAGGATCGAAGCTTGCACGCGAGCTATGGCGGGAGAGAAAGAGCAAGAAAGAGAGAGACAAGAAATGGGAACTCCAACAGTCACAATGTGTGACCGGGCCTTCCTTTATTCAAACTGTCACTAAAAGAATAAAGAATAAAGTGACGTGACGGGCGCCCGCCACCTGCAGTGTGCAGTGGCGGGTACTGTCAGTGTAGTAATACACGGGGCGGCACGACAGAGGCGCCTTTACCCCCAACAACCTCCCACTTAAAGGCGAATCTGCCCTAGTGAGAGAGAAAAGAAAAAGAAAAGACAGTATAAATGTACATAGGTGAGGAAAGGTGACATCTCATCCAACAAATCTGCAGGATTCTCGTCAGTGGAGATCTTGACAAGGTCAACAGACCTATCCTCCACGACACCACGTATGAAGTGATACCTCACCTCAATGTGTTTCGTCTTCGCATGGAAGACCGGATTCTTAGCCAACTGAATGGCACTCATAGAATCCGAATGCAGTGTAGGTGTAGCATCAATCCCAAGGTCAGCAACTAGACGGCCTAACCATATGGCCTCCTTGCAAGCCTCAGTGGCTGCAACATACTCGGCCTCAGTGGTAGACAAAGCCGTACACTTCTGAACCCTGGACATCCAAGAGATAGCCCCTCCAGCATAGGTGAATACATAGCCAGAAGTGGACTTCCTACTATCTGCATGTCCTGCATAATCGGAGTCAGTGTACCCCACGACCCCTGTATCTTGGCTGCCATAGCAAATACACATATCTGCTGTGCCCTTCAGGTACCTCATGATACCCTTCACAGCATCCCAATGTCTGCTGCCAGGTGTAGCCATATAGCGTGCCACAACACCAACTGCATGTGCAATATCTGGACGAGTGGCTATCATGGCATACATCAAACTGCCCACGGCTGATGCATAAGGGATCTTGGCCATCTCGGCCCTCTGCTCATCTGTCTGCGGACAATCGGCCTGTGATACCTTCACATAAGAAGGTAATGGACAGCCAATAGGCTTTACGTCCTGCATGCGGAAGCGTTCAAGGACTTTATGAATGTACTCCCGCTGTGAGAGATACAAAAGTCCCTGATGCCTATCGCGCTTAATGCGCATCCCAAGTATATGTGAGGCCTGTCCCAAATCCTTCATCTCAAAGCTCTTCTTTAGCTGAGATTTAAGAGCATCTAGCTCATCATGAGCTTTCCCTACTATCAGCATATCATCAACATAGAGTACCAAGATAAGCAAACTGCCATCACGGGCTTTCTTCGTGTAAAGACACGGATCCATAGCACTCCTGCTGTAGCCTTGTGACTGCATAAAGGCATCAAACTTATGATACCATTCCCTAGGTGCCTGCTTCAAGCCATACAAGCTCTTCTTCAACTTGCACACTAGGTGCTCCCTGCCAGGTTCTGCAAAGCCCTTAGGCTGATCCATATAGATCTCATCATGCAAGTCCCCATGTAGAAAAGCCGTCTTGACATCCATCTGATATAGATCTAAGTCAAGCTGTGCAACCAAAGCCAAGACTAAGCGCAGGGTGGTCATCTTAACCACAGGAGAGAAGACCTCATCAAAGTCCACACCATGTTCCTGCTTAAAACCCTTTGCTACCAATCTAGCCTTGTATGCCGGCTTGGGGTGTCCAGGGGTACTTTTCAGCTTGTACACCCACTTGCATGGCAAAGCCTTCTTGCCCTTAGGCAAGGCAACCAAATCCCAAGTCTCATTCTTATGCAGGGAGTCTATCTCAGACTGCATAGCCCTCTCCCAGGAGTGACTGTCACCCCTGCGCATAGCCTCATCATAAGTGAAAGGCTCTCCTGCATCTGTAACCAAAACATAATGCATAGAGGGCTGAAATCTGTCAGGTGGACGTCTATCTCTAGCAGACCGTCTCACCGCAGGCTCTGCTGCCTGTCTAACTACCTGTCCAACATCCTGGCCCTGTGGAGGAACTGCTGCAGGCTGTACTACTGGCTGTGCTGGAGCTTTAGGCTCCTCCTGAAAGATCACTCTGCGGATCTCAACCACCTTCTCAGGCTGCCTGTGCATCTTGTCTTCATGGAAGACGACATCATGGCTGCGTACTATTTTCCGCGCCTGCGGATCCCATAGGCGATAGCCCATCTCTCCTGACTCACCATAGCCAAGGAATATGCATTTAATGCTCTTTGGATCCAATTTACTCCTCTTGTCCTTGGGCACATGGCAGAATGCCTCACATCCAAAGACACGGAGATGCGCGTAAGAGGGTGGCTTACCAGCCCAAACTTCCTCTGCAACCTGGAAATCCAATCCACTGGAAGGCGATCGGTTTATGACATGCACTGACGTACTAACTGCCTCAGCCCAAAAACTCGGGGGTAGGCCTGCATGGCTAAGCATAGAGCGCACACGCTCCTGAATAGTCCTGTTCATGCGCTCAGCCAAACCATTCTGGGGTGGGGTGTAAGGGGCGGTCAACTGACGCGTAATACCCCTGTCATCACAAAACTGCTCAAAAGCATGCGAGACATATTCTCCCCCATTATCTGTCCTAAGGCATTTCAGCCTATACCCAGTCTGGTTCTCAACAAGAGCAAGCCATCTCTGAAAAACTACCAAGACATCGGACTTCTGCTTTATGGGATAAGCCCACACTTTCCTAGAAAAATCATCAATGAAGGTAACGAAGTACTTCGCGCCACCCATAGACATGCAAGGCATAGGCCCACAAACATCGGAATGCACCAATGCCAAGGGCTCACTCATGCGTGGCCTACCCGATTTCTTATGCGTAGACCTATTCTGCTTACCATAAAGACAATGATCACACGAGTCAAAACATGCATAATCCAAAGGCGGAAGATACTGCAAACCAGATAACATTTTCATTCCTTTCAAAGACATATGCCCCAAACGGGCATGCCAAAGTGATACATGTGGGATAGAGCCCACTGCCAAAACATGGTCTACAGAAGACCCAGATACAACAAGAGGATAGAGGCTGCCAGCCTTGGCGCCTCTAGCAAGCACAAGTCTGCCTTTGATAATCTTCC
Source organism: Lygodium microphyllum (assembly GCF_053477565.2). Taxonomy (NCBI): domain Eukaryota; kingdom Viridiplantae; phylum Streptophyta; class Polypodiopsida; order Schizaeales; family Lygodiaceae; genus Lygodium; species Lygodium microphyllum. Next base: position 113,965,286 of record NC_141160.1, read on the forward strand.
AGGTAGAATCCCCAAAACAGACATGAAATCCTGCATCATCCAACTGTCCTGCAGACATAAGACTACGCGTAAGCGCAGGTACATGACGTACATCCCTGAGAAAAAAGGAACTGCCAGTGGAAAACTGCAACTAAATATCTCCACAGCCCACAATATCAAGAGACCTGTCATCTCCAAGTTTGACTGATCCAGATACAGTACGGTAAGAGTGAAACCACTCACGGTAAGGCGTCACATGGAAGGATGCACCTGAATCCAATAACCAGCACTGTGCATACATACTAGGTGTCTCAGTCAAGTGTGAAGCATCAGAAGAACTAGCTGCAAGTATAAACTCATCACCACCATCGGACTCTTCAGTCTGCGTGACATTAATTTCCTCAATCTTGACGTTGGACTTCGCAGGTACTATGCTGCGATCAGAGGACTTCTCCTGCACTTTATCTTTCCCCTTATCCTTGCGCTTCTCATTGCGCAACTCATGACACTGTGGTCTAATATGGCCCTTTTTCCCACAATGATGACAAGTGACATTTGCATTGCGTCCACGTGACTTGCCACCACGAGATTTAGACCGACCCTTCTGCGAGTCACGGCCTCGGCCATTACCACGGTCATACCTGTCATTCCTGCCTCTAACTGTCAAAGCATGACTACCACGAGAGGCATCCAAGTTTTTGTGATTCACCTCTTCCTGAAGAAGAGCACTCTCAACATCTGCCAATTTTAGAGTAGCACTAGAGGCACAAAGAGCAGTGCGGAATACATCCCATGACTCATTCAGAGTTCCAAGCAAGAAAAGAGGAGTTACTTCCTCTCCAAAGGTGATATCCTGCGAAGTCAGGTTCTTCAGTATAGCATGGAACTGGCTCAAGTGAGCAGACATAGTCGCATTATCCTTCATGCGCAGATCCATAAGCTGCTTCAACCAGTACATCTGACTCGCCGGACTTTTCTTATCATAAAGATTCTTGATCTTATTCCATAGATCCCATGCACTCTGTGCTTCCTGAAATACATTATAATGTACCTGTTCAGTGAGAGACAATACAATCGTGGACTTGCATAGCTCATCAAGTTCAAGCCAGTCGTCAATGTCCATAGTTTCAGGCTGCTCCCCACTCAACCGAAGTGGCTTAATCTGAGATTTCTGCACCAAAACCTGCCATATTTGACTCTTCCAGTAAGAGTAGTTGGTACCATCCAACTTTGTAATGTTAAATATGGCACTATCATGCGAAGATGACGCCATTATGCAGGCTGGAAATGCCCAAATAGTCCAAAACTGCTTGCTGTTTTACTGCAGAAACTGCCCAAAAATGACCAAAACGGGGTCCAAAGGGTGAGCAAAGTGTGCCAAAAGTTGCTGCCCACTTAGTACTAGGTGCAGTACACCAAATTAGGATATTTCAGCATGAAAAGTACACCTCAGTCCACCAATAACTGCTTGCTGTAATAAATTGCAGGTATGCAGTCTAGAGAGCAAACTGTCCCAAAATAGGATCCAATGTCAAGCAAACAATGCTAGGTCCAAAGCCGGCATGAAACGGACATAAGCAAGGCCAATGACAGTGAAAAGAATATGAGCTCAACACCAAGCATGTCAAAATAACATCTGCCAGTGAAAGGCACACCCCCAGACACTCTAGGCAAAGTGTTCCTGTAACTGCCAAAACCTGACACAAATAGGTATCTGCTCAAAGAGAAAGATCCAAATATGAGACTCAGCTCATAAGCATCCTGTGAACCAAGAGTACATCAATGCATATCCATAAAGATCGGAGTATGATCCCAAAGTCTCAATGTGTATGTAGCTGCTCAAGACATAAACTGCTCCAAATACATGTAAGTGCTCCAATAGCATGCAACTGTCAAAGGTCAAGAAAGCATGTAAAATGCTCCCACTGGCACAAAAGGTGTACAAAGCGAGCTCAGAAGCTCAAACAACCCAAGAGAAAGCACCAGTGATAAGTGACCCTGTCAATGCATCAAGCGCATCCGAGAGAGCATGACATACATGAAGCACCGGTCGTATTAACCATGAAGCAATACATAAGCCCAAATAAGCTCCCGGTCAACTCAATGACATCCAAATAGCAACCAAGATCAGTGATCAAGTAAGCCGGGAATGCTCAAATACATCCAAATCCAAGCTCCAAATGTCGGTATGGCATACACGAACCAAATAGCATATGTCACGAACCAAAGCATGTAATGCAAAAGCCTAACTGTCAAGCAGAGACATGAGGCATAGGCGGTCCACGAGCATGTCGAGTCGGTCCAAATGCCAGTGAAGACGGAGCTAATGCGAAGCTCAAAAGCATCCCATAATCTCATACATATGCTCCAAGTCGTCCCCAAATGTCAGAGATATCATGCCAAAGCTCAAAGCATACATCCGGTATCGGTAGGTAAGTGCCAAAGCATGTAAAGTACCTTCAGCCCACTGTTATTCCAGCATGTATTTACTGTTCTAAACAGTAGATTTCAGCCCCAAATTCAAGCCAAAATCATGGTCAAACCAAATGCATACATCCCCAATACATCCGGGTAGGAAGTAGACCGCATACGGGCATCAAACAAGGTAACCGGAGTAGAGTATAAGCATTAAATGCCAATGCCAAGTGTGGCTGCCCTGTTTCCAGCACTGTATAACAGTAAATAACAGTCCCAAATCAGCCAATATTTCAAGCCAAAATCATGGCATAATCATGTGCATACATTCCCAAGGCACTAGGCATCATGTAGACCGCATACGGGCATCAAATAGCACAACCGGAATGGAGTATAAGCAACAAATGCTAATGCCAATGGTGCTGCCCTGTTTTCAGCCTATTATGACAGTTTATGACAGTCCCAAATCTGAAGAAATCAGCCCCGAAAGATCAAGACCAATACCCAAAGCTTGAATGACATCAAACATGAAGTCTATAGCCCTCTTGATCAAGGTAGAGAGCAAGAAGCAATGGCCAAGTGTGGAGCTGAAGTAGATGAGTGCTCACAGCCTGGAAAAAATGATGCAATCTGCCCTGTTGGTGCTGAACTTGCTGTTGCTCCACATGGGCTAAAAAGGGGGTAATGGGGGGCTCAATGATGGCCCAAGGTAGGCACATACCAAGCCATGAAGGCCCAATGCAAAGGGGAGGGAAGATATGAGCTATGGAGCTCAAGAAGAGTGGCTGCCCTTTGTTCCTGCCCTGTTTCAATCTGAGAATACACTCAAATGCCTACAAATGCTGAAGCAATACCTCAAGGGCAAGGCCCTGATGAAGCTCATGAAGGCCAGGATGGAGCTCGGGAAGCCGGGGAGAGTCGGGAGCTCAAGAGGTCGGCTATGGCTGCCGGGATGGAGACCCAATGCGTGAAGCGAGTCGATGCGAAGGTCGGGAAGCACCGAGTCGAGCTCGAGCAAGAGAATGCCAAGCTCTGATACCAGTTGAAAGGTGAGAAGGATCGAAGCTTGCACGCGAGCTATGGCGGGAGAGCAAGAGCAAGAAAGAGAGAGACAAGAAATGGGAACTCCAATAGTCACAATGTGTGACCGGATGGGAACTCCAACAGTCACAATGTGTGACCGGGCCTTCCTTTATTCAAACTGTCACTAAAAGAATAAAGAATAAAGTGACGGTTTGAATAAAGGAAGGCCCGGTCACACATTGTGACTGTTGGAGTTCCCATTTCTTGTCTCTCTCTTTCTTGCTCTTGCTCTCCCGCCATAGCTCGCGTGCAAGCTTCGATCCTTCTCACCTTTCAAGAACTAGCTGCAAGTATGTACTCCCCATCGAGTCATCAATTTGCATGACATTTATCTCCTCGATTTTCACACTGGATTTTGTAGGCACCATGCTGTGATCAGATGACTTTTCATGTACTGTCTTTTCCCTTCTCTTTGCACAATTCATGACACTGTGGGCATATTGTTTGTAGACAGTTGTTCGCAGATAGGTCTGCAGATATATGAGCAAAGGGTCGAGATGGCCAAAATCCCTTATGCATCAGCTATTGGGCAGTTTGATGTATGCCATGATAGCCACTTGTCCTAATATTTCCTTTGTAGTTGGTGTCGTGGCACGCTATGTGTCTATACTTGGCAAGAAGCATTGGGATGTTGTGAAGGGTATCATGAGATACTCGAAGGGCACAATAGATATGCGTATTTGCTATGTTAGACATGATACAGGAGTTGTGGGGTACACAGACTTTGATTATGCATTACATGTTGATAGTAGAAAGTCCACTTCTGGCTATGTATTCACGTATGCTGGAGATGCTGTCTCTTGGATGCCCAGGGTTCAGAAGTGTACGGCTCTATCTACCACTAAGGCCGAGTATGTTGCAACCACTGAGGCTTGCAAGGAGGCTATATGGTTAGGCCATTTGGTTCATGACCTTGGGATTGATGCTATACCTACACTGCATTCGGATTCTATGAGTGCTATTTAGCTAGCCAAGAATTCGGTCTTCCATGCAAAGACAAAACACATTGAGGTGAGGTATCACTTCATATGTGGGGTCGTGGAGGACAAGTCTATTGACCTTGTCAAGATCTCCACTAACAAAAATCCTGCAGATTTGCTCATGAAAAGCCTCACTGATAAGCGCTTTGCCTTCCTTAGGAGATTGATGGGCAGTGGATGAGATGACGTTTTTCCTCATCCTGTCATACATGTACATTGTACTGTCTTTTCTTTTTCTTTTCACTCCTCACTGGGGCACATTTTCCTTTAAGTGGAAGGTTGTTGGGGGTAAAGGCGCCTCTATCTAGCCGCCTGTGTGTTACTACACAGGTATACCCGCCACTGCACATTCTGCAGGTGGCGGGCACTCGTCACCGTCACTTTATTCTTTATTCTTTTAGTGATAGTTTGAATAAAGGAAGGTCCAATCACACATTGTGATTGTTGGAGTTCCCATTTTGTGTCTCTCTCTTTCTTGCTCTTGCTGTCCCACCATAGCTATTCCAAGCAAGTTTCGATCCTTCTCACCTTTCAATACATTGCAATGGGTATGAAACCATTCATGGTAGGGGGTCACATGAAAAGATGCACCTGAATCCAAGAGTTAACATTGTGTATGCATAGAATGAGCCTCTCAAACAACTAAGATGCATCACATGAAGAGACTACTAATATCTAGTCACCATCATACTCCTTAGGCTGCATGACATGTATCTCCTCAATCTTTACGCTAGCGTTTGTAGGTATAATATTGAGATTATTGGATTTCTCTTGCACATTCTCTTTCCCCTTTTCTTTGCACTTATGATCTCACATATTATGGCATTGCAACTGTATGTGTCCTACTTTCCCACAATAATGGCATGTAAAACTAGACTTACGCTCATGGGATTTGCTATGTCCATGTGACTTAGATTGGGACTTTTGAGAGTCATTCCCATGACGATCATTATCTTTCTTGCCACTTTTTCCACCTCTAACAAATAAACCATGTGAACTACGAGAAGCATCATTGTTTTTCATGTTAATTTCTTCAATCAAGAGAGAACTCTCTACATCTTTCAATTTTAGCCCATCAAGTTTGTTGGTACAAATGGTAGTGCGAAATACATCCCAAGACTTAGGTAAATTGCCAAGCAAAAACAAATGATGCAAATTATCCTAAGACTCAATATCTTGTTGAAGTAGATTCTTCATAATAGAATGAAACTAGCTAAAGTGAGTAGAAAATGGGGTCCTCTCCTTCATGCAAAGATCCATAAACTGTTTAAGCCAATACATTTGCAAAGTACGGCTCTGCTTTGCATAAAATTCATGAATCTTTTCCCATAGATTCCATGCACTCTGATCTTCCATCTTCAACGACATTTTTGTGGACCTCTTTAGAGAGTGATAAAATGATAGTTGATTTGCATACTGCATCTAAATCAGCCTAATCATCATCATTCGTGTTTTTGGATTTAATACCCTTGTTTCGTAGTGGCTTAATATTCAATTTCTACACCAAAACCTACCATATTTAAGACATCCAGTAGCCATAGTTGGTGCCATCCAACTTGGCAATGTTAAACAAAGCCATATCTTTGAGACAACTAGCCATAATAAGTCAAATAGTGGTAGATGATGCAGAAAACAAGCTGCTATAATTAGTTATAAACATGCCATAACCTCTACCAAAACAAGCTGAAAATAAGAGAAACTGCTAACATGACTAGTTGTCTACCAAATATGACCAAAAGGGTGTCAAGTAGTAATGATTGCCCTTAGTAAATGCTGACAATTTGCAATTTACAATTTCCTACAATAAATCACAACAGTAGGTAAAAGAAGCCAAAAGCGGAGCTATCACAATGATACATGAGCAACTGCAACTGCTAGGAAGCAAATACATCTAAAAGTGACTGAAAAAGAGATAGGGGCATCAAGAATAACCAACCAGGGTGCCAGATAATATACATCTCATAGACATAAAAGTCATGCATGTAACAAGTCTCGGGGTAACAAAAGAGACCAAGCACATATACAACTGATAGAACAATGTATGTAAAGCTCAATATGAAGCCATTCAAGATGCATATATAATTGACAACATCGTGACAGAGATAGGTGCCTGCCCAAGAGTAGTGTCCAATTAGCCCACTAAGCATGAACTGCATACATGAACCAAAGAGAGAGCAGATACATGTCAATGTCCCACGACCTCAAGCTCAACTGCAAAGTCAAAGCTCTAGGTACATCCAAATAGACTAGAATCTCTAGTGGAAGGAAAGTTACATGCAGGAAAATCAAGCATTACTCAAATACATCAAGTACATATCATCAGACATTCGACATCCAAGTAGGATACATCCAGAGCATAAATCCCAAAGTAGCTCAAGATCGTAAAGCATAAAGGATTGAAGCTTCCAAAGTTGAGTAGCTGGCAACCAAATAAAGTGTCTAAGATCTCCAAAATGCTCAAATGCAATCATAGATGAAGCCCCAAATGTCGGTCAGACATAGACATTCCAAGTAGCATTCGTTTCTGACATAAGCATCAAAGCATAAAGCCTAGATGCCAAGCATAGACAATAGACATAAACTGTCACAAAGAATACCAATTGTACTCCAATGCTAGTTAATGTAGACCAAAAAAAAAGCTTAATCACTTCTACTCAAAAGCATTCCAAAACTAAAACAAAGCATTTTCCAACCTCCATATACATCTGTATGGTCAAATGAATCACTTGGGAAGCACCTATAAGCAAAATAGGTAGAGTATACACTGACCAAGTAGGTTTCAACCTTGGTTATTATAACAATAAATCCACTATCAAAATTGAGTAAATCAGTTCTCAAATCAATCTCAAAGCCACCTCAAATCATGGGTATATGATATACCAGTGTACTAGCATCAATGGTACACATCAGTAGTACATATATAACACTCGAGTCATAGCCAGGAGGAGCAATAGACATATAAAATCCCTATTAAAAGAGGTTCAACCTTGCTATATACAACACTGAATACATTGCCAATCCAAGCTATTTTAGTACCAAAATTAGATCCAAATCCAACCCATAAGATGGAGGAATAGCATTCCCATACATGTAGACATCACCCCAGCATAACCAAGCATCATAAGCCCAACAAAGTCGACCATATAAGCATCAATGCCCTATATTTCCAACTAAAAAACCTCAACCAAGACAGAGTAAATAAAGTGGTTAAATCAATCCAAAAATCAACTCCAAGAAATGACATAGCATCCCCAAATATGTAAGCATCAACCGGGCAAAACTGGGCATCATCCATCCAATTAGCAATGAGTGTAGACATCAAAGATAAGTGCTACCCTATTTTATGACAATTTGTGGACTATTATAATAGTCCAAAATTGAAGTTTAATGTTCAAATCAAATGCCAAGAGTGAAAGGATCAATGCCAAGCATCAAAACTAAGTGTATAAGTGCTTGTATAGTTGCCCAACGAAGAAGATATGATATAGGAGATGAAAAACGTGAATTGCTACTAAAAAAGGGCCTATTCCATGCAACATGATGTTGCACCAATAGGGTGAGGGCTATGGGGGGTTGCTCCACCAACTTGCTCGAGAAGGCTCAAAGAGTTCCCAAGAAGAATGCAATTGCCAACAAAGAGATGATTGCTATAGGTATTCGAATGGATGCTGAGAGTGTGCCAGCTTGAGCCCGCAAAGAAGGCTCTAATACCAGTTGAAGGGAGGTGAGCCCTGGAGTGGAAGTGTGAGTAGGAGCAAGAGCTGTGGTGGAAGGAGTAGGAGCAAGAGAGAGAGAGACTCCAAATGTGGGAACCATCACAATGTGTGATTGTCCTTCCCTTTATTCAAATGTCACTAAAAGAATAAAGAATGAAGTGACAGTGATGGGTGGCCACTACTTGTAGTGTGCAGGCACAGGTACTATCAGTGTAGTGATACACGGGCGGCTAGACAGAGGCACCACAACAGGTTGATAAAGAGGGTAAAACTTGCTGTAAATGGTTTGAATCTATTGCAAACAAAGCTTGATGATAACGTCAAATGAGAAGGACTCACACCAAATCATGTAGGCTACAAAATGCCAAGTGGAGATAGATACAAGATCCACGAACTGTAATGTCCTCCTCACAAGGTGTGAATGTTCATTATTGGAGAAATGAAAGAAATCAACTACTACCTTGTCTAGATAGCCATGAAAGCTATCTCCATTGATGAAACACACAAAATATGATATTTCATTGGCTGCAACAACCCTCAAACTATTGTCATCTATTGTTGTAGTCTCTTTAGGGCATGTCACCACCTCCCGAAGGGTTTGTAGCTAGCTAAAAATGGCTTGTCAACTACTATAGTAGCTATAAAAACATTCTCTTTGTGTCTCTCTCAGCTTGCATAGGGTTGGAATCACACACACACACACACACACACACACACACTCTCTCTCTCTCTCTCTCTCTCTCTCTCTCTTGCCTCAAAAATTTATTTTCCACTTGCACGGGCAAGTTTTACCGAGTGGCAGCCTTTCAAAACCAATAAAAGTAGCAAAAGACCAAGGCCAAAGTCCCACATATGTTAGGGTGTCTGGTACTCAACATGTCATGACACTCATACAAATTCTTTTTACATATATCCTTATCATTCGACATACTCTTTGCCTTATTTATGTGAGAGTGCGCAATAGAAGAGGAATGCAGACATTGAGAGAAAGTGAGAAGATAAAGAAATTAGTAAAGGAAGATAGATTTGCATTGAATCTTAGAAGAATGCTAAATACAATGATGGAATGCTCAATTATTGTACATAGCCCAAAGCACTAGTGAGGGCACTAGATTAGGTAGAAGATGATGACGGTAGCATCAAAGATGGAGATAGACACAATGACAGAGTGTGCAGCTTGCAAAATAAATAAGTGATCTACCCCACAAAAGCTAACCACTATATATAGTAGGAAAATAAAAACTAGCAAACCAATTATCAATGCCCCAAAAATAGCAATTGGCTTGCTAAAATTGGCCAACCAGCACTAAGTAACTGATGAAAATATTGATATGACACCAACTAGGGTGAATTGCAAATGGACAAGTTGTGTAGCCCCCTAGCAAAGCTAGAAAATGGTAGCCTGGTCAATGTGAACCCAGTAATACTAATTGAAGAAGAAATGCATGCAAAATTGAATGGGAAAACATAGTTAGAGCTCCAATATCTCTGTTAGAAACTAATGGAGCTCACAATCAAAAGATGACAAACTGAAAAAATATGGCAAGCCAACACCCCCTCTTAGATCCTCGGAGTGTCTAAGGACCCAACAACCTCATATGATGAAGCATAGAATATTCATACTCTTTTTGATAGTTGAGGAGTCTATTCCATCTGAATGCCATGAACCCTACAAAACTTAGAAAAAATGTTAGCACACAAAATTGCTTTCAAGGTTGACTCAAACACCTTGAACCTTGAAAGTCATTTATATTTCCACAAACAACTTCTAGTTGAAGAAGTTGGAATACACCTCACTTTTGTACTCCAAGAAGTATAGCCACATATATCTACTAAAATAATCCGCAAGCAACATCAAATACTCATCCTTCTCAAGGGAGTTTATGCCAATAGGTCTATGTAGGTTAGTGTGCACCAACTCTAGCGATGTAGTAGCCCTCTGAGAAGCAATAGATGGAGCATGCTTGAGGAGCATCACTTGAGTTGTAGAGCTATTTAGGAGCCCTCACGAATAGACTACAATGATGAAATGTGTCAATAATACACTCCAATTTGTAGGACCAAAGGAGTAATTAGATCCATCCAACAGATCTTCTTTGGGTAGAGAAGAAAGAAATAACACATGTACAAAAGGTACCATCATATGCATTCTAGGCATAGAAGGACAAGCCCTATTATTGGAGACATGAAGAGATGGGGGGAGGTGTCTACTTTGAACTTCAATACCTATTAGGCTATGGTTCCCATTTAGAATGGGGCTTCAACCATTGATCTTTGTGTTGTTCACACCACCTATCAAAAGGAGTATGAATAGACTCCTGATCTAAGTCATCAAAATCATTGAACGAGTGGTATGACATGTCTTTAGACTTGCAAACACTCTAAATATGCTATGTCTTGCTGTAGAAGAGCTTGAACAGAGAGAAATATGAGCTACACCTACAAAGATGAGTTGTAGATGCCTCACTTTGTCAAAAGCACAAATAGAATGTAGAAAATCTATGTTATCTATAGCAAAACATAGATTGAAACTTTGTGTTTTCAAGAGTAGGGTGGTTTTCTTTTTCGAGCCCTCACTGTTCTACAGGTCGGTGAAAAGTTACTGTAGAAATTGCATCGTATGCCTGTGCGCAGAGACATTGGGAGTTATAGAATCATCCTTGTTGCCTGTTGATGTAAAATCGCCACTAGGAAGTGACTGTGTGGTCAAATACCACTTTCGTCAGTTTTGCAGATTTGCCCTTGTGAGGCTAAAGCTGTGTTCTTTGCAGTGACAGAATTTTTCGCAATGTTCTGTAATGGCGTCTGATTCTCTTTCACAGACTGTCACTGAAAAGCTTAACAAGAATAACTTCCAAGCATGGAAGTTTAGAATGAAGAATTTCCTTATGGGAAAAGGATATTGGGAATTTGTTGCAGGAAATGAAGAAGAACCAGTTCTTCCTGATGTTCCCAATCAACAGCAAATGCAGGCATTTAAAGCATGGCATGAGAGAGCCAGGAAAGTTATGTACTGGCTATCTGTCAGTATTTTAGACTCTATGATTGTGCATATTCAGGATGCAAGTACGCTAAAGGAGGCATGGGATACTTTGTCAAAAATGTATAGCACAAATACGCAAGCCATGAAAATGCAGCTCAAGCAAGATTTGCATAATGTGCAAAGAGAAAGTATGAGCATCAATGACTACCACATGAAGGTGAAGTAGATTGCAGATGCACTTGCTTCCATTGGGTCGCCAGTGGAAGATGATGATTTAGTTTCTGTGACCTTGAATGGTCTAGGAAAGGATTATGCATAGTTTCGGACATCCATTTCAGTTCGTGAAAGATTTCCTGATTTTGAGGAGTTGATTGCTCTTCTAATTTCTGAGGAGCAAAGAAATGGTGGTGCATCTTCTTCACGAGGAACTTCAAAAGAAACTGTCTTCTACTCAAATGCTGGAAGAGGTAGAGGCAAAGGTAGAGGAGGCCGATCTGGAGGCCGTGGTAGAAATCAGAATATGCAGTAAACTCAAGAAAACCAGTCCTATGGAGGAGGACGTGGTAACTCTAGAGGCAGGGAGAGCCAAAGAGGTCGTGGTGGATGGCAAAGAGGCCAAAATGCAAACAGTAATGTTGAATGCTACTACTGTGGTAAAATGGGTCATATGGCTAAAGACTGCTATAAAAAGCAGAATGACATCATGAATGGAAAATTGCAACAAGGGAATTATGCATCTTCTAGTAGACAGGCTGATGACAGAAATGAGCATTTGTTCATGGTGCAGCACATGAACAATTCTGTGACAAGTGCAGAAGAAAGCAACAATGTATGGTATGTTGACTCAGGTGCATCAAACCACATGACAGGTCATGTAGAATGGATGGAGGATGCAAGGAAAATGGAAAAACCAGGATTTGTGGAGACTGGTGATGATAGTGCACATCCTATTGTGCAGATTGGAAAAATTCCTTTGTCTATGCAGGATGGGAAAAAGAAATACCTGTCCGATGTATTTCATGTCCCGAATATCACCAAGAATCTGGTTTCTGTTGGTCAAATGGTTGAGCAGGGCTTGCAGGTTAGATTTAATCCTCATGGATGCTTTGTTGAGGATATGAAAAATAAAGGTCGCTTGATAGCAAAAGGAAAGAAGAAGGGCAGAATGTTTACGTTGGATGCAGACATGCCTGAATTGAGTGCAGCAATGTTTGCACATGGGACCGGTGTAGTTGCAGATATTGATATGTGGAATAAACGCATTGGTCATGTTAATATACAGTGACTTAAATCAATGCAGGCCCAAAATATTGTTGCAGGATTATCTAAATTCAAGGTTGCAGAAATGCATAAGGTATGTGAAGCCTGCCAGTTTGGAAAACAGGCAAGGAAACCATTTCCTAGACATGTTCAAGAGAGTAAGAAGCCATTGGAATTAATCCACTCTGATGTGTGGACTACTAAAGCTGCATCTCTTGGAGGCTGTCATTATTTTGTCACTTTTATTGATGACTATAGTAGAAAAGTTTGGGTGTATTTTATAAAAAAGAAAAGTGAAGTTTTTGGGCATTTCAAAACTCTTTAAGCTGTGGTTGAAAAAGAAACAGGCCTGCAAATAAAATGCCTAAGGTCAGATGGAGGGGGAGAGTACCTCTCAAATGAGTTTTCAAGGTTCTTGCAGGAGCATGGTATAAAGCAGCAATATTCATGTAGTCATACCCCACAACAAAATGGAATTGCAGAAATGAAAAACATGCATATTGGAGAGGTATCTCGTGCCATGCTCAACGAAAAAGACTTACCGGATTTTTACTGGGCTGAAGCAGTTGCTACAGCAGTCTACATAATGAACAAGACTCCCACTACAGCAATACATGGGATGACTCCAGAGGAGAGGTATACTGGTAGGAAACCAAATATTTCTCATTTGAAGATTTTTGGTTGCATTGCCTATGTTCATGTGCCAGATGAGTTGAGATCCAAGTTGGATCCAAAAGCTGAGAAGTGCATCTTTATTGGTTACTCTCTACAGCAGAAAGGGTATAGATGCTATAACCCTTCTACTCGTAAGTTTACAGTGAGCAGAGATGTTGTTTTTGATGAGATGAGTAGCTGGTATAAACCAGTAAATGTGATTGATGATGTAGATGCACAAAATGGTAATGCTGCACAGAATTCACAGCAGTAGTCACAAAATATTAGTGGACCTGGAGCGTCCTCTAGCAGTGGTTCACATTCTTCACCATGGACATGCTGATTGAGATCAGGAGAATCTTCTCAAAGCAATGTAAATAGTGGTATGCAGGTATCACGAAAAGGAAAAGAGAAGGTAGATTCATCTATGTTTAATGTGAATGCAGGTCATTCTTATGTGGATGGTGAATCCAATGGCTCAGAACAGAGCATTGATGATGAGTTGGGTATTCCTTCTATTGTTACACCTGGAGTAAGGAAGACCAGGATGTTTTGAGAGCACCTGGGAGTGAACCTACTTTGCACAGGTCTACCAGAGCTAGGTATCCTGTGGATAGGCTGAAATATGATGGATTTACAGCCATTCACTATGCATATATGGTCAAAGTGATATAGGAACCAAAACCCAATTTTTTTAGCAAGCCATGGGAAAAGAAAACAGGAGAAAGACATGGATGAAGAAATGGATGCCTTGGAAGCAAATGCTACATGGGAATTGATATCTTTGCCTAAAGGTAAGAATGCAATTGGCTGTAAGTGGGTTTATAAGGTGAAGCACAATGCAGATGGTTCTGTGAACAGATACAAGGCAAGATTAGTAGTCAAGGGGTATGCACAAACATATGGCATTGATTATGAAGAAACATTCAATCCGGTTGCAAGGATGGCAATCGTAAGAGCAATCATTGCTATGGTTGCATCAAAGGAATGGTCTTTACATCAGATGGATGTAAAGAATGCCTTCTTGCATGGTGATTTGCAAGAATAGGTATATATGGAGCAGCCACCAAGTTATGTGCATGTTGTTCATCCTGAGTTTGTTTGCAGGTTGAAGAAAGCCTTGTATGGCTTGAATCAAGCACCTAGAGCATGGTTTGACAAGATAGGACAATATCTTGTCACTATTGGCTTTCAGATTTCCAAGGCAGATTTCTCACTGTATGTGAGAAAAACAGAGAAATGTATTATGCTTCTTGTCATTTATGTTGATGATTTGATTATGACAGGTGACAATGATGAAGATATCCTTCATGTGAAAATGCTATTGAAGCAGAAGTTTGAGATGAAGGATTTGGGAGAGCTGCGTTATTTCTTGGGCATTGAGGTGATTAGATCACCAAGTGGGATACGGCTCTTGCAGAGGCAGTATGGATTGGACATGCTGTCCAAATATGGGATGACAGGTTGTAAGCCTATTTCAGTTCCTTTGGAGCAGAATGTGAAGCTGAGCGTAGATGCAGGTGAGCTTCTGGAAGACCCTACTATATACAAACACATAGTAGGAAGTTTGATTTATATGACTATTACCATGCCAGATTTGAGCTATGCTGTTGGATTGGTAAGTCAGTTTATGTAGGCTCCAAGGAAACCACATTTGGATGCGACTAGATGCATACTCAAGTATGTGAAGTCCACATTGCAGTATGGACTATTTTATGAGATTGGGGTTTAGATACAGTTGCATGGATACACTGACGCTGATTGGGCTGGTAGTATTTCTAATAGACGATCTACCAGTGGATATGTGTTCTCTTTTGGGAGTGTTGCAGTCACTTGGAGTAGCAAGAAACAGCCTACAGTTGCCTCGTCGAGCACAGAGGCTGAGTACAGGGGTGCAGCAATGGTTGCATGTGAGGTAGCTTGGTTGCATAAGGTACTTTATGATAAGCATCAGCCTACAGATGGGCCAGTTGTCATTTATTGTGACAACATGAGTAGTATACACTTGGAAAATAATCCAGTATATCATGCTAGAACAAAGCACATTGAGGTGCATTATCACTATATGTGGGAGAGGGTTTTACTAGGTCTTATTGATCTAGTTTATGTCAGCACAGAGGATCAGGTAGCTGACATACTCACGAAGGCATTGGGCGCAAGAGAAGCTGCGCAAGTTCAGAGACCTACTTGGTGTGCAGGAATTGGGATTGAGCTCGAGGGGGAGTGTTGAGATATCGAGCTCCACTCGTGATATGCCAGGGTGACCGTTGTGCATTTATGTCACCGACTTGTCAGTTGTTGCAGATGCGGTTGGTACACCGCCCATGAATAATAGCTAGATGACAGCTATCCTTATCTACTCTAGTTCGTGGCTCAGTTAGTATTCCACCTTAGTTAGTTGAGTTTGGTTTGAGACTCATATATAGGGTTCTTCTATTTTTATGTACTAGAGTTCTTTTTGGCTTACACAACTAAGAAGAGGAAAACTGTTTTCAGCCTCCACCCTTGTGTGTATTCTCCCATTGTGCAAGCAAGAAAGCTACAAGTGAGAATCCTTCCTTCTCTCCCACAATCTTGACAAGGAGGGATTGTACCTATTATACATCCTCTCTCTCAGCTTGATTTTGATTATTATAAGTACAAGTGAGCTGATTAGTATTGTATGGTTTATCACTGAAGATTGGGTCTATACTTTGTATTTTGACATAGCTTCTAGAGGGCCCCCTAAACATGCGAGCATTGGTGTGGTCATTAAAGACTCTTGATGTAGGGTTGGAGTATATTTAGGACCCTGTTTTACTAATAATATGGTAGAATACAAGGCCTTGATATTGGGGCTGAATGTAGCATGATATGGTGGTATCTGCCAATTATTGGTTAAAGGGAACTCACATTTAGTAATCGGTCAGCTGAATGAGACCTATTGTGTGCGGGATCCCATTCTATGGATGTACCATCATATGTCCTTGGATATGTTGCATATTTTTGAGATGGTGACTTGTCATTTAGTTCCTCGACAATAGAATCACTTTGCGGATTCCTTGGCTAATTATGCTTTCATTGAAAATATCTTTTTCAATTGTGGTCCAGGGGAGCCTTTACAATTACCTCTTATTATTAGCCCTAGACTACTTTGGGGTCTTCTTGCTAACATGTCACTTTTCAGCCACCACAGATGGTTAGTTTGGGTTATGAGAGGCAGGTAGCAAGTGACCACCTTCCTATTTTGTCATGGATGCATAGGATTGTGAATCATCATATTCATCGAATACCCCATTCTATCTATGCAGGGTGGTTAGCTAATAACTTGATGCACTTAGTGTAGGACTTGAGGATCCCTTATCCTTGGTCAATTTTGTGCTTTAGTAGAGTTATGTTAGGACCAAGAGATTGTCTCAACAGTACACTGCTAAATGGTAGCAAAGTTTGTTATTTCCTTAGGCCACGAGGATCGTTTCTATAGGGTTTTAATGGTTTATTTCATAAGTCCAAGAGGGCTAGTTTGTTGGTTGAGAAATGTTATATTTCTTTAGGCCAATAGGGCCATGTGTCTCTTTGGTGCAGGTACGTTTAATGGTTCTCTGTTTTAGTGAATGCAATCAGACAAGTTTGATAAAGTGTGCTTGGAGGGAGCCTTTGCTATGCGAGAGCTTCTTGTGGCCATTCTAGGTGGTGTCGTCACCTTTCCGAGTTTTTTCCTTAAGACGATAATGTTATATGTGTATATGGGGGTTATTTTCTTTTCGGTTGTGGGGATTGGCAATCAAAGCATGAAGTCCTCGTGTTTGGTTAGGTATATCTGGGGGATGTTTGAGTAGTTATCTACCTCTTGTTAAGATATTGTCAGGAATTTAAGTCTTATTTTAGAAGGCAGTCCTCGTGACCCCATTCTGCTAGCCTACTAGGTAGCTATTCTAGGAGTCCCTGCCAGTGTGAGGTAGTTAAAGAAGCTTGCCAAAGTATAAAGAAGAGGAAAATTTGACTATACTTGAAACATCACCATACAGAGATGTATAAAAAGGGGTTCTAACCCCTTTAAAATAAAAATAAAAGAAAAACTCCTAAAAGCAATTGATTATCGCCTAGCGGATGCCTAGTAGGTTCCTAGGGACAAGTCACAGACCCAAGGCTGATGCCTTGTCTTCCTAGGAATAGCAACTAGTCCAAATAATGAAATAAGGAAGGTTGGAGTGAAAACAAAAGTGAGCAAAATAGAAAAGGATTAAGTGCCACCTTGCAACAGCTTGGTAGGTTCTTGGGTGCTGAGTCATGACCTGAGGCCAATGCCATGTTCTCCTTGGTTGGGTCAGAGTCTACTCTCAGCTCCCTCCTTTTTACATGCCCAAGTATGGAAATTTTGAAAGGCAAATGTGTTAGATAAAACATATGATGACCAAGCTATAGGAGTCCTTCTTAGTCGCAAGTTATGTTAGCTAGGTAGGTAGTTCAGGACACCACTAGGCTAACCTCTTTAATGGTTCTTTGAGTCAATCTATGTTGGAGCAGTTGGTTAGCAACTCACTCTAGATTTTTGTCAGATTATGTTGGGCCTACCCCTTGAGTATCTTCATGCCTTGATTTTGTCAGTGGATAGGGTGAGAGTTGTTCTTGTGCTTTGTTGAGTATATATTTTGTGATAGCTTGATGCTTTCTATGGTTGTTGTTTGTGTAGATCAGTTCATGGGATTGGATGGGCTGAGTCGCCCTATCCTGTGGTTGCCAATGAGAGCATATTTTAAAGGTTATTTTTGAAGTAGAAAAGAGCTCGGGGTGTTGGAAAAGACCAAATTTCATGCAAAATGAAACGGTTGCAAATTGATGAGCTAGAGTTTTCCTTGATGGAATTCAATGCCAAGAACCCGATGCAAGTCTTGGTTCATCAATCGGAGTCCATTTGACCCCCCATTTAATCCCCACAAGGTTTCACATTATGAAGCAACTACATGATCTAGGAGCCAAAAAGTGCATGACAATGGCCAAGTTTATAGATTTCGATGTCACGAAGTCAACCATCCAGACAGATCTTAAACTCAAGCTCGTTTGCCAAGCGACAAGATCACTTCGGTTGGAGTATGGACACAAAAACTTGAACTGATTTTTTTAAAAGCAAGCTTTAAGCTTGTTTTAGCTTTGAAGATTTGAAAAGTCACAATTTGCAAAATTTGGAAGGGGGGGGGGGAGAAAGAGGGGCACCGTTTTTTTTGGCGCCTCCTTCCATGATTAGAAAATGATTTTTTATTATGTGTATGATATGAGGAATGCTCTTGGTAGTCGGTCCATCAATTTCTCACTTCCCATCACTTTAGAATTGATGGAATTTAATGCATTCTACAAGAAGATCTTATTGCAATCTTTCTCTCTCGTCATGATTTGTTATCATAGATCAATGTAAAAGAGAGGGGGATGGGCTGAGATGGACGGTTTTGGTCGAACGATGATGAGAGAGTGGAAAGCGATGTGAATTGAGGTTGTACAAATTGTCAATGGCCGTGAAAGAGCATCAACAGGCCTCCAACGTCGATAAACACATATCATAATAAGCGGTTTTATGATAAAAATGTAGATTTTACTGTTTTATGATGAATTCGTGTTTGAAATGGTTACTAATGCTTGGATTTGATTGCCAATAATCTGTTTGCTCAAACATGTTGAAGGAATCATTAAAAATCAGTCGTATAATAATTCTATGCAAAACACACAAAACATGAGACTATATGATTTAAGGGAAAATATGTGATTTTTGGATTTTTGGTGTGCATTTGACATTCCTATGGAATGAAACATGCTAAGAAAATCATTTTTCATAATAGCAATTATTCTAAACCTAAAAATCAGTAATTATCTATAATTTTTAATAAATAAATAGAAAAAATTAATGAAAAATAGAGAAAAGTAAGTTTTTCGCACCATGAAAATTAAAAAAATAAGATTTATATTTGTGAATCTATGATGGAGCTAAAGCATGAGGTCTAGCTTCATTTCAGCCCTTCTTTTTTGTTAGGGTGACTTTTTATCACTTTCAGTAAAGAAAAATACATTAAAAACCATGCCTTACACCTATTAACGCATGCAAAATTTTAAACAGTAGGGAGCAGGGGTTTGTTGAGTGATAAAGTACGTTAAATTTTGATATTTCATGGTGCATATCATATAGGCTTCATGGTTGTTAAAAATTAAATAGGGACTAGTAGCACGAGGAAGCTCGAGTGCTAGCCCAAGCAACAAAGCACTCACATAGAAAAGGAAAATCATGAAAAGAATTCTATTCACACTTTCACATTGTTGATTTTCAATGAACACTTTTTTAGTATGATGGTCATATTCACACTTGCATTGATGCACCACATGATATCACATCCTAAATGCATAGCACCTATTTGTATGAGTGATGACCTGACATTGAGAATGTGAGGTATCCCAAGCCATAGGGCTAGATATTCGATTCCTTGGGGGTTATTTGGTGAGGTTTATCTATCATCCCTTGGATTATTTAATTGAGAGAGTGCACATTGTGTCGAATATATTTTATGTTCACGACACATCTTGGGGTCAATCCCACTAATGTACAAGAGTTGTAGTGGAGCCACGATGATCAACCGAGGGGTGTTCCCTGTGTGTGTCCTACGTGTCCTACATGGTGTATAACACTAGCATGTTTAGGGACTTCCTCTAATGAGTGGGGAAAGAAGCATTCATTGGACTACAAAATGGGACAAATGCAAAGTTCGTAGATGCTCCTGGCTGTGAGGCCATGTGGGGTGGTTTTAGGTGAGTGGTAGAGGCATGGCTAGTGCCTTAGAGCATGTGTTGGGCCTGTTTTAGGTCCTGAAAATCCTACCTGGTACCTAACAAGGGAAAAGAAGCTTTTGATCAACAATGAGTAATACTACTCAGGCTAGAGTACCTCCAGCCTAGCAGCCATCTCTAGTTGTTACCAAGATGACCCTACCATGATCCACTTAATCCATAAAGTCCTACTGCATGATAATTTGGCCAACAATATCGAGAGAAAAAATCAAGTGGTAAAGGAAATGAAGTTAATGAGTTTCGGGAAACTAATGTATTGTTATGCTATAAGGATCTAATTTACATCCCTCCAGGAAAGCCAAGACTCCAGGTACTCCAACAATGCCATGACACCCCAGCAAGCAGGACACTTTGGAGTTAATAAGACCTTGTAGCTTATTTAAAGAGATTTTTGGTGACCCCAAATTTGAAAAGAAGTTAAGGAATAAATAAAATCATGTGATACCTACAACAAGGCCAAGGTACCTCGTCACAAACCACATGGCCTCCTGCAACTCTTGCCCAGTCCAACATGACCTTGGTCTTCTCTGTCCATGGATTTCATAACAAATCTTCCCAAATCAGACAAATATGACTCTATTCTTGTTGTTGTAAGTAGGTTCACAAAAATGGCACATTTCATCCCTACCACCGAGACCATCACAAGTGCAACTACTGCTAGGCTCTTCCTCATATACATTTTTAGATTACATGGACTCCCAGACGACATTATCAATGATCAGGGTCCCCAATTCATATCTAGTTTTTGGAAGAGCCTTTACAACCTCCTTGGAGCCCAAGTTAAGTTATCCATAGTCAATCATCTATAGACTAATGGTCAAACAGAATGGGTAAATCAAGTCTTGGAACAATATCTTTGATGCACCATCAACCACCATCAGAATCATTGGTTTGAGCTCTTGCCCTTTGTAGAGTTTGCTTGCAATAATAGTATCCATGCATCTACCAAGTAAACTCCTTTCTTTGCAAACCATGGCCAACATCCAAGGATGGATGTATATCTCTCCAATCAAGTAAAGAACCCTGCCGCCCAAGATAAAGCTCAACACCCATCACATGTATACACCAAGAACTCAAGCAACAAATCCAAAAGGCTCAAAATCAATAAAAGCACTATACAAACTAGCATCATCTCCAACATCTAACATAGAAAGTTCATAATAAAGTATGGTTACTTATGCATAACCTCCAAACAACAAGGCCCTCCACTAAGCTAGACCACTAGAGATTTGGGCCCTTCACTATCATAGCCCAAATCAACACAGTTGCTTATCGACTCCAACTCCCAAGCACCATGAAGATCAACCGAGTCTTCCATGTTTCCTTACTTGATCCATACCATAGCTCACTATTGAGGGAGGAGAGATCTAATCCTCCACCACATGTATAGATTGAAGATCATGAAGAATTTGAGGTCAACTCAAGGATCTGCTGAGGTTGATTTGAATACCTTGTTCACTAGAAAGGACTCTATACTATCATATGCCATAATTTTAAAATTTTATGGGTTCAAGTATTGAAAAAAACCTTAAGGAGAGGTGAGTATTGTAAGCATTCAAGACATGCAACTAATCTGGCAAACATTAACAAGACTAGGGTATTGTGCCTTCCATGTCTATGCTTATCCTCACCCAAAGTGCAAGAGAAGAAATTCCTTCTCTCAAGAAAATCAAAATGCCCAAGTCTGATGGGAAGGGAAAGGTTGTCAAGTTTGAAGTAGAAATTTGGATTGAATCTATTTAGGATTAGTTCACTGCTTGAGAAATTGCTCCTCCAAATTAGGCAATGATATCTAAAGGGAAGTTGATGGGTGAAGACCTTGGTGAAAGCAATGGTGCAAAGACCAAGGGATTATGGAAACCACCATTACTTGGGACAATTTGAAGGAAGCTATACATGGATAATAGCTCCCACTAGCCTACCATACACTAAAAATGAATTAATTATTTAGCTTGAAGCAATCTAGATGAATCTTAGGGGCCTACTCTTCTAGATTTATGTCCCTTTTGAAGTGTCCATGGGTATCACTCAACAAGTCTTACAGTATTTTCATGGGTTGAACCCTTGGTTGGATACTTGTCTCAAGGCAATGCGCCCATGGCAACATAAAATATGTTGACTCTATAGCAACAACTTTGTGTCACACTGAAATAATCCAAGATGAGGCTTAAAATTTACAGATTCAAAATCTACAACCTATGCATCCACTTTCGGTCGATACGATCAAAATTGTAGTATACCCTAAAATTATTGTCTCTCCACAACCCTACGGCTCTAAAACAAGACCAAAATATCCTCAGATGCCCAAAAAACTAGCTGTGGGAAGACTTTCTTGAGCTTTACTTACACACCAAATCTCACAATAATCTGAGATTTTCAATCTGCCCTGCTTTCGATGCCCTTATAGATACTATCCAAGAGAAAGACTGGAAGAATGGGAGAGTTGCTTGCCCATTGCTTGCTTACTTGAATCCAATTATACATATGGTTTCCCAAATCTTTCCTAAAAATACAAAATCCTAAAAATATTTGATGAATATTTAACCTACAAAACCATTGATATATTTGAAAATTAAAGTCGTTGTAACCCAAAAGCCTTTCTAGCTTAATTCCAACTATCTACTTAATGTAATAAAGAACTCCAGTTAGCCCTATTATAAACCGTGAATAATAAAAGAGTCTCCTTCACTTCAACCTTCAAAACCAACCTCTCTTAGTGGCCTCACTCTAATACCATGTCAAGAATCACGTGATTGGAGAACTTGCTTGAGATGTTGCACCAAACACACACTATATACACAAGAGAAAGCTCACTCAAGAACACAAGAAGAGAGATGGATAACAAAATGTTTTCTTTTTGGTTTCTTCTCCTTCTTTCACACACAATACAATATACACAAAGTATAGATAACATACAATATAAAGGAAAGTGACCTACTAAGTCAAATAGTGCATAACTAACCATACTAATCGACTGGTGCTATAACTATGCCAGCTGGCAGCTAGATGCAACAAACTAAATGTAATAAGTGATAAGCCAGTGACCATGTAAGGATCATAATGACCACCAACATGCTAAGTATAGATATGTGGACCTATCTAGCTAGGCGGTCCATCATCAATGTCTGTACATGTTGATCTTACCATCTCAACACAAAGGATTTGCTTTGAAATCATCTTTAGAGACTCAACATTGGGCTAAGGATGTAATTCATCTAGATATACTAAATGTCCCACCCTCATAAGGTGCCACAAACGATCCATGGTGCTCTATGTTGTAAGGCCCCAATTACGAGGAGAAGTCATGTGTGAGCACGGACATTGGTTGGGTGTTGACTTATATATCAGATGAGGTCTATGTGACTAGATGGAAAAAAGACAACCTTTGTGGATCTAGCCTTTGGGTTAGATAGAGTAATTATATTGGTTGCAACTCAAGGCACAATGCATCGGGTTTTGAGATGTGGAAGTTATCAAGGACCCCTATTTTGGGGTCTAAGGGCTACAAAAGTGGCCCCTAGCTAGGGGAGCCATGTCATACAAACTCAATGTTTTTCGATGGATACTAGCTATCAAGAAGATCCCCCTACATGCTCACTTGACTAGTGAATGGCTATTTCTCCATGGTTCCTTTCTGCAAAAGGGTGGAGAAAATAGCTTGGCATTTCAGGCCAGACTTTGAAGCACTGCTAGAAGAATGGGAGAGATAAATAGGGGCAATAGAGAGGAGTAAGCTCACAGTATACTCTTTCTTCATTATTGATCACTCTTACTCTAACTGAGTAACACAAAGTACAATGTACTACAACCTAAGTAAACAAGAAATGTAAAATAAGCCCTTACCTTCTCAAGTCTCAACACATCTTTTCTTGTCACCCTGCCCTAGGAAATGCACTAGATGCATGATCTACTCCATGGAGCAAGGTTGGATTCTTGCATCATATGAAGGCACCTATCTCTCAAGAGAGCCATCCCCACCTAGATGATTTCATCAATCGCCCACCATTGTGGTCTCCGATTGAGTAGGAGAGATCAAAATTTCTTGGAAGGGTTGTAGAGAGGTCATGGGTCAATCACTTCCTACCTCATCAATTAGGACCTTTTGTGTTACTTGCTCAGGTAGACAAGCCCATCGGCACTTGGCTTCTTCCTTTGGCCATGCATGTGGTAAGATGGCAATTACATGTTCCAATGAGCCTTTTATTTTGCAAATGGAACAGAAATGTATGCCAGTAAGTTGATAGTCAAGAATGGATGTCAAGGATGTTTTCTACACGGGTGAGAGAGAGAGAGAGAGAGAGAGAGAGAGAGAGAGAGAGAGAGAGAGAGAGAGAGAGAGAGAGAGAGAGAGAGAGAGAGAGAGAGAGAGAGAGAGAGAGAGAGAGAGAGAGAGAGAGAGAGAGAGAGAGAGAGAGAGAGAGAGAGAGAGAGAGGTGCAACATCTTCCATATAGGAAGGATAGGCTAGAATTTTTTAGGGGAAGTGTCCTACTATACTATTTTTAGAAATTCTAATCATGTACTCTTCTCAACATCACACCATTTTGGACCAATATTGTTTCATGTCCTTTTGGGTAGGGCATTCCTCAAGGGCAATCTCTTTCGAGTGTTTTTGGGAGTCCTATTTGTTGTTTAATGTAAACAATAGCATGTACACTTGATTTTTTGTTTTAGTGGGTTAGGAGCTAGGTCCTATATCCTATTTGAAATGCATAACTTGGATGGCATTGATATGGAGTTTCTTGACCAATACATTAATGCTAGTATGGAGAAAGAGACATGGGGATTAGATGTGGAATCATGGGTTGACGATTTTTAGGATGATGGAGAAAAATAAGTACATAAGCCTTGCAATA
Organism: Lygodium microphyllum; assembly: GCF_053477565.2. NCBI lineage: Eukaryota > Viridiplantae > Streptophyta > Polypodiopsida > Schizaeales > Lygodiaceae > Lygodium > Lygodium microphyllum. The sequence continues at coordinate 113,990,018 of NC_141160.1, forward strand.
CAAGCTATCAATTGATCTGTTGGCATTAGGCATTCTAGAGGTTCTCAATGGGGAGGGGGATCTTGTCCTCCTCAACAAGAGAATAACAAGGGGTTGTAATACATGCTTTCTCAAGCTAAGCTTGATGAGTGATTATGTTCACGCAAATGAAGGGAAAGCAACTAGTATGTTAGAAGGATAACATGTAGTGCCAATTTTGGGGGTAGACATTGTGTTACAACAAATTGCAATCTTCTTCAAGAGAGGTGCCATCTTGTATTTCATAGTTTGAATTTCCCTCATTGCCCATATTGAGGCATGGCAAGAGGTGTAGGCTTCTCTTTTTGAGGAAATTTATGATGGACCCAAAGGTTTTTTCGAGGTTCTCTTTTGCATCTTGGAAGGTCATGCTTGGATCATATATCACAACCTTGTATTCTTAGATGCATAACTAGTTTATGGTGTTCCATAGCAACCAATGGAGGAATTGTAGGATACACTCTACTTTTCTAGCAGTCCATAATCTCTCGCATCTCTCTCAAACACTTTTTGCTTGCATATTTGATCTTAAGACCATCTCTTGCATCTCTCTACCCTCTCTAATGTTATTTACTTTCATGAATGCTATCTTCTATCAACACTGTGGCTTCTCAAGACATGCCTCATTTTGATGCACCAACCATGAGCAAACCTCTACACATGGAGGATGCTTGACTAGCTTCTCTCAAACTTAAACACATGCATGCGTGTTGTTTTGAAAGATCCTTCTTCCATGATGTTAGACGTAGACTCGTTCCTTGTGGCAACTTTGCAAGCCCGCCCAATTGAAAGAAATATGATGGGAACTAGCCAAGATGTGCACTCCCCACTATCTATTTGTGTGGCTAGCCATGAGGACATTGTCTCTTCAATTCTAGGCTAATCTCTTTAAAGGGAAGAAGAAGGAATGTGACAAGATGAACATTGACTCATTGTTTGCCAAATGGATAGCATATTTTGATCATTATTAGTTTGATAATGCTCAATGCACTAAGAGATACATATTATGATACAAGGGAAGGCGTATATGCTTGATAGGTAGGGTTATACTCCAAGCCAAAGACATGAGTGGATATTCAATTAGTTTTTTGAAGATGATTGTGATCGACGATCAAATTGAAAATTTTGCAAGTTATTTGAGTTGGATATGGGGAACAATACATTGGACATATGTTTACAAGAATTTAAGGGCCTTCTATTCAAAATAAAGGCTTGGAAGACTTGCAAGTGTTATTGATAGATGCACATGTACTCTCCCTTTGTATTGCTACTAGAAGTTGCTTTGTAACCCTCTACATCCTTTGGAGGATGTCTATAGCTACACCTATGTTGAGAAACCACTTCTTCCATGTGTCCACTTTAGTTAGGTTGTTCTACTACCATGCTTTACTACTGCATTTTACTATGGTGTTCTATTTTTACATTCTATAACAATGTTCTATTGCCACATTCTACTACAGTGTTCCCATGTTGTGTTCTGCTGTTGCATTCTATTGTTGTGTTTTGTAGCCTAGTCCTCTTCCAAGCATCAAAGGACTGCACTTTTCTCCCTCAATATGGCATCAAAGGATTGCACTTTGCTCCCTTGATGGCTATCCTTCACCTTCTAGTGATTACTTCCATAGCCCACTACAATAGCACTATGTTTCACTCCCTTCATTATGCAGATTATCCACAAGTGTTGCCACCTGATTCAAATAGAATGATGTGATCATCTTCTGAGCTTCGACTCCATTGTATCAACCTTTCTTCTCATAGCATGATTTAGTGCCTCATCATCATGTTCTTTTGTGTTTCTAAGTTTTTCTTCTCTCTCAATGTTTGCCATACCCATCTCTAGCTTGATCTAGTTCTCTCATTAATGCTTTGGGTTGTGTGCATAGACTAATTAGTCAATCATTCTATTCAATGTTCTTTCTAGATTTACTATAGATTTCTCTTCCATTCATGTTGCATTTCTCTTCTTATGGCCTCAAATAAAAAAAACAGGGTCACTAAGGGCTAAATCCCTCCCGCAGCATATACTGCCCTCTTGCTTCACCGCGAAGGGCGTCTCAACCTGAGACAACGCACTCTTGCACTTTCCAGCTGTGCTACCTGCAGAGACTTGCTCCCAAAACAGAAAAATGAAAGCAACACTGGTCCTCTTACTAGAGCACCGCGAACTTGGCTTGCTTTCTTGAGCTCCTTACCACGAACAAGGCGCTGATACCATGTCAAGATTGTGGGAGAGAAGGACGGAGTCTCACTTGTGGCTTTCTTGCTTGCACAATGGGGGAATACACACAAGGGTGGAGGCTAAAAACAGTTTTCCTCTTCTTAGTTGTGTAAGCCAAAAAGAACTCTAGTACATAGAAATAGAAGAACCCTATGTATGGGTCTCAAACCAAACTCAACTAACTAAGGTGGCATACTAACTGAGCCACGAACTAGAGTAGATAAGGATAGCTGTCATCTAGCTATTAGTCATGGGCAATGTACCAACCGCATCTGCAACAACTGACAAGTCGGTGACATAAATGCACAACGGTCACCCTGGCATATCACGAGTGGAGCTCGATATCTCAACACTCCTTTCTTGCTAAACTCGATAGGTATGCTTGTCAGAATTCGTTGACAATGATGGTAGTAGATTTTAATCTCCCACGTGAAAGATCCGTCTTGCCACTCAATGACTTGATAACCTTTACTCCACTAGATCACTCAGCCTTGGTGGTAACATTGCTCTAGATATGGATGCTCAAGATAGGGAATGATTCGTCCCATTCGATCATCTTGGTACCTACTGCAAGTTAAAGTTGAATTATGAAGGACTTGCACAGGTACCAAGCTCGAATGTTAGCCCTTACACATAGTAAGGCTCCAGCTTATTCACGTTAACTTTGGTTTTAAACTTTAGCCCTTGAAAATATGCCAAAAGGGCTGTAGAGCCATTCTTTCCTAAACATACAATCTTGTATGGTCCATCCCATTTGGGTTCAAATTTACTTGGGAATAGCTCATGAGATGAGCATCATAATACAACACCAACTAACCTTTTGCAAATTTGTACTTCTTAGCCTGAAGATCATGTAGGGCTTTCATTCTTCGCTTCCCTACTTCTTGATGTAGTAAAGCTTGCAATCGAATCTCATCAAGATATGCCAGAGAAGTATATCTTTCCTGTAATGCTTCTACCTCTCACAACAAACGATTGACAACGAATCACACAGTGGGGAGCTCTATTTTCCAATGGCCAAATGCACTCCTCCCCATACACTAGCTTTGGGGTGTGGCTTGTAGCTCTCTTAAATGTCGTGTTGTAAGACCATATTGCCACATATAATTTCTTATTGCAATCGTGCTTACTTTGAGATACTATCTTGGATAAGATTTCGACCAACTATTTATTTGTACACTCAACCTGACTATTCACTTGAGGATTATACGGGATAGTCTTATTGTGCTTAATTTTCAAAGCTTCCACCAAGGCTACTATAACTTTATTTAAGAAGTTTGTTCCTCAATTAGACACTATCTCCGTCAATGGACCAAAACAACAAACAATTTGCTCGATAATGAAACTGGCAGTCTCCTTAGCATTATCCTTCACCGTTGCTCGATCTTCAGACCACTTTGTAAAGTAGTCCATTGCTACAATAATATACTGCTTCCACATAGTTGATGAAGAGTATATTGGTCCCACAAAATTGATACCCCATTTTTCAAAAGGTATTGTACCCAAAATAGGGTTTAGAGGTCACTTATGATTCTCCCTCACATCATGTCTTTGATAGACATCACAACGCTTAACATAACTAAAAGTATCTTGGAAAATCAATAGCCACCAATATCCAACATAGATAGTTTTTTGGGCGGTAAGTTGGCCAGAAAAATGTCCCCCATCATATGCTGAATCATGGCGCTCCTTAAGAACAAATGGCACCTCATCATGTACTACACAATGCCTATAAATGCCATCTACTCCTCTCCAATACAGGACACCCGCTATAATAAAAAAGCGTAATGCTTGTTGCTTGATCTTTCTATTTTTAGACTTTGATAAAGCATCCCCAAATCCTCATGTAGATAAATAATGTGTTATAGTTGCATAGCAAGAAGGGATGGAAGCTGTATCGATCTTGAATAAACCTTCAACGCCACTTTTTTCAGGAAGACTTTCCTTTGGCTCCCCAAAATCTACAAGACATTCCATAATACCCTCTGTAGCTTAAGTGGCTTACTCCTTATCTCATAATTGAACTCTTGCAAAGTGATTAACCACTTTTCTAAACGAATAGGCAGCTTCAACTTGCTCTGCAACAATCTAAGGCCATTTGCCTTCGTAAAGAATACTGCATTTTCATAGAGAATATAATGCCTACATTTTTTCATTGCAAAAACCATTCCAAAGCACAATTTCTCCATGTACGTATAACTAACTTTAGATATCCCCAACTTTCTACTAGCAAAGGCAATTGGATGATGCTATTTCTCTTCCCAATTTGGGCTAAACACCAGTTGATACTATGCATTGTGGCTGCTGAAAATATATAGAAAACTTCATCTATTCTAGGTGCTTTTAGGCTTGGTGCTTTTGCTAGTTCCTCTTCACATCCTCAAAGGATACTTGACATGCTTCATTCCACTCAAATAGTCAGTTAAAATATAGGAGGTTTGTCAATGGCAACGCTCTTTTTGCCAATGCATTGATAAATCTCCGATAATATCCCATCGATGATAGAAAGCTGTGTGCCTCTTTTGGAGTTTGTGGTGGGCTCATAGCAACTATAACCTTTATCTTTTTAGGGTCCCAGTCACAATACCAACCAAACTAACCACATGGCCTAGTAACAACCCAAAGGGCACCCCAAAGATGCACTTGTGTGGGTTAAGAGCAATGCAAAACTGCCTACAATGCTCAAAACATTTCCTTAGAATAATCAATTGCCTTTCCCTTGTGGTTGCTGCCCTAGATCATCAATAAAGACTTTTAAGTCCTCTAGGGAGATATTACCAAAAGTTTTATAAGTTATTCATTTCCAAGAACTAGGTGCATTGCATAACCCAAAGGCTATCACATGGTATGCAAAGGTACCGAAGATAGTGATAAACATCGTTTTCAAATTGTCTTCCTCTGCAATAGCCATTTGGTTGTATCCAACAAAGAAATCTATAAATAAATAGATTTTCGTACTCGCTAATTGATCCAAAAACTGGTAAATGAAGGACAACGGATTGTAATCCTTAACCGCCTGCTTATTAAGCCCCTTAACATCTACACAAAGTTGAATATGATTGTTTTTCTTTTTCTTGATAACAATTGGTGAATATCATTCTGTGTGTTGAACTGTAATATCAGGCCATCTTTCCATAGTTTTGTCAATTCTTTGAATAGGTCATCCCTTAATTCGAAAGGCATATGCCTTTCTTTTTGTTACACATGGCAACTACCTTCCTTTAAGGGGATAGTATGAACAACCAGGCTCAAAGGAATGCCTCTCAGCTCATCATAACTGCAAGCAAAGATGTCGCAAAATTCCTGAATCAAGGACACATAGTCATCCCTTTCCTCCAAACTAAGCATGGACCCTAATTTGACTGGTCGTGAATCATTCAACATGCCATGGTCTAGCTCAATTACATCCACATCTCTTATCCTCTCCTAAGCCTCTATTGGTTCATTCAAAGTTACTTGGTAGATATCCTCTGTAGTGGACCCCTTGTTAGATTTGTCACTTGATGACATCTCACTAGTAGATGGAGCATCTAGTGTATCAAACTCTGATGAGGATAAATGAACTCTCTCACTTAAAGGAGATTCAGGATAGGCATCTACTACTACACATCTAGCACCTCTGCAAAAGATCAACTGACTAGTGGGTATATCAACCTAATAGTCTACTTGTAAAATCCATGACCTACCTAGCAATACTTGATAGCTAGGATGTCCTAAAAATCTAATGATCCTAAAGTCCAAGATGCATTCCACATTGGCAACAGTCACATGGAATTTAGTAATGCAATCTTCAAGCTACTACATATGCTACTACCCTTGAACAACATTCCACTAATATTCCATCAACATATGCTACTACCCTTGAACAATGGTTTTCAGCATGTCCAAACCAATCATCACCTACTCGTGCTATTTCCAAGGGCTCAATGATATACCCAATGCAAAGAATCTTCTTAAATTGTTTACGCACTCCTGGAGACAACTTAATTAATTAGCAAGAGCTTGCTTTTCTCACCAAACCATTCTCTCCTTTGGTCTTTGAATAGGCTTTGGTGCCTCTTTCTTGGCTTTTTCCTTCTTCCTTGGTAACTCCTTATCCATCTTGGGGTCACTTTACTATCTACGACTTTGAGACTTCTAGCTTCTATATCAGGACTAGGGACTTGCATCCCCTTATCATCTTGCTTAGGGCTTCCCTCGATAGGTTTTACCTTATCTTTGTCAACTCAACCTTTTGACCTCTTGTAACGACTCGTAGCTTAGAAGCTTTAGTGGCATTGACACAAACAACTTCTATAAGGCTAACTCCATTGCCACTAGGTAGCTCCTCTATCATAGCTTTCCCTCTTTGTAGTATTTGCTTCAACCCCTCATCTTGCTCGAGATTATTTCATTGTGCTTGATGATTAATCAGACTTGGCTGTTAAAGGTTGGAGAGAACTAATCTTGCTCCAACAGGTACTAGCTAAATGGCCAGACTTCCCACATATGTCGCATTTAACATTGGGACAATTATTAAGGAAATGTTAGCTGCCACACCACTTATTGTTGAATCTTTAGGGGGCACTCTCTTCAGGGTGTTGACACCCTATCAAATTTGGGTGCTTCTTAGAGGGAATTGACATAGTATAGTGCTTCATCATATCCTTAACTTCACCAAGGATATTTGAGGCACTTGAACTCATAGCCGTGATCATGTACCTGTTGTTCCATTGGTCTAACCACTTGGTTGGGGATTGCTGTTTGTTTCCTAGAACAATGGTGGGATTTATCATTTGGCTTCCAACATTTGATGGAGCCATTTGACTAGCAATAGGCATGGCCATACTCGGAGGAGTTGGCAACATAAGCACATTTGGATCATGCTTCCTCTCCCATTAGGAGGACTCATGGGTATCCCTTGACTACCATTCGTCAATGCCAACATATTTCCAACACCTAAACTTAGATTCCAGTTTTCCCTAGAGGTATAAGCCACTTGCAATCACGAATCTACCTCCTCTGCTCTTGTAATAGCCGTATCAATGTCAGCAAGAGCAAAATTGCTCAACTACACTTGAATGTTAAAGTCTAAACCATTCAAAAAGTATTGCAACTGAGCAATAGCTTGAATGGGAATATTAAGGACACGTAGCCAATACTAACCTTTCCTTAGGGGCAAACTCTCATCAAAAGATCACAAAGAAAAAGCCAATCATAGTTATGGTTCCAACTTCTAGGCTGTGATACCATACTATAGCTTATCCTTTCAAAGTCATATTAAAGAACATCATCAATTAGTGTCCTTCATATTGAATTCGATAGTTAAACATTAACTTTTGGAAATTTTTGATATGAAGTTTCACATATTCCTTTGCTAAACCATTAAAAATGGGTAGGGGAAACCTTGAGGCTGGCAAGTTCGGTGTCCCTACTGGGATTGCAATGGGTTGCACCATGGTAATAATCGCATTTGCTACAGGAGTTTGAATGATCATAATTATTACTGCACTTGAAGTGGACAGACTATTAATTGGAAGGGGGGAAGTACTAGAACTTCCTCCTCCTAACAGACTATGCGTTGAACTAGAGTTATTAAGACCTTGCCCTTATAAGGATATTGGACCACTCCCTTGCGGAGAATATCTTCTAATAATTTCGGATAGTCATCTAGCCCTTTTAGCTCTTTCTTGCTTTTGAAGTTCAACTCGACAGCCTTTTGAATCTATCTCATTGCTTTTTGGTATACACTAATAAATTGGTCCTTATTGACTGAGATTCAAAAACCACCACATATTAGCAGTAGCATTGGGCAGGATTGTATTGATTTGGATAGAGCTGTAGTGATATTCCATATGACAAAGACACCTACAAAGACATTTGCAAGTCCAGTAAATTCCATAGAGTGGCCTCAACAACAAAGTGATTTGTCCTTTATTAAGGCTAGGCAAGGATGGCGCAAACAATGCAAGATATTTTTTATCACTTTATGGACATATTGGTAGCTTGTATATAGTGCTTGAGTTCCATTATCAAGTTCTCAATCATAATAATCATGCTAAATCAGATCATGTCCAGAGTTCATCAGCAGGCATAGCATGTCCTTGAGCATCTCGTGAATTAAGCATCTTGCATGAGCGTGATGATGATATGTTTAAGTAGTAATCAACATCTTTACGACCATCTACACATTGTCAAAGGTTGCTTCCTCCCTCAGCAAAGGCTATCATCATCCAGCAACATTAACACTTGTGCATATACTATAACCACCAACTTGTTGTTGATGGTATTTATCTCTTCTTCGAGAGACTTTGGCTTACTAACTCTACTATAGCATGCAATCACAAGACGAATAAAGATCTTCACTTTGTGCTATACACGTTGTTCCAAAGCTCTTGTATGGTTAAGAAGTGCCTCATCGTCAGCCTACAACAATTGTTTTTTTTGAAGGGGCATGCTTCAAATTTTCTAGCTGAAAAGTTTAGCAATTGCAATTTATCTTTCCGGTGGTGAGTCGGGCTAACGATCTACATCAGTCAAAAAAGATCATGGCATCGCATCGACAACCTGTCTTTGATTGCAGGCAATGATCAAAGCTCTTCCACGGCACCATCTTCTCTCCAATAACACATTGAATCCTCCAATTTTATAACACTTAGAGCCTGATGAACATCCACAATAAGATACATTGTCTTCATGGGTTCTCAATCATGTTCATCCTTTTTCTTTCCCCCCCTCAAATCGTCACAGATCCACTTTAGCATGCGGTTACTAAAAAGCTTGTAGCTTTTTCCTAAAAAAGCTTAAGCTTTTTCTATTCATCAAGTGACCTCCACAAGTGAAAAATGAACTCCAAGCTTGATTACCAGTGAATGGTCAAAATTCCCAAAGCTCTCGAATATAGTAGCTCTTGAAAATAACAATTCAGTCTCGTCTCTAGTAAGCCAACCTTTGAAAGTCCCTCTACTCAGTAATAGCAAAGAATTCTTTTCATAGTCATTTCTCTTTGATGCTCCATTGGTTGATTATAGTCTGCACCAACATAGATATCTTGTCCAACCTTTTTTAGTCGAAAGAGCTCAATGCTTGCCATGAATTGAAACATGGCATCAAGCTCCTTAAAATTAAGGCCATCTAGTAGCACCCGCATGTGGTAGATGCTTTTGAATTGAGCTCGGGAGGAGAGTAATGAAGGCAAGGCTGGTGCTCCAAGGCAACCCGGAAGGATGAGGGAAACAATATGAAGGATTCTCCTTCAGAATTCTATGGTCACTTGGTTTATTTGTGTAGCTATAACTGCATGTCTCAAAGAATCCATAATTTCCCATTTGAATTTTATAGTGACAGTAACGAGCTTCAGCCTTAATCGAAGAAGCCTCCTTCAAAATAAAAGTTCTAGCTCATATGAACTCCACCTCTTGAGTCTTTTAAAACTTATATTTTCTTCATAAATTCATGGTTTTTCATGCAATGTGTCCTAGCAAAAATATGATTTGAAATAGAACTTTATGCTCATCCACTCACGATTCGAGAAATTATGCAATGTTGGATCCATGTGATGCAATCAATCAAATGATGACCACACAAAAATTATGAATGTGTGGGAGCTTTCACTCAATCGCCAAGACCCATGGACCGCTTATTGTTTCAAGCGTTCCAAGCGAGCACTAATGGCTACCTCTCACATAGCCGATGCACAATCCATATCTACAGGTGTAGTTAGCTTACCTCCATGCTGTTCGAGTTACCTCCTCTCCCACGCACTCTGGTAGCTCCACGATCCAAGTGCAAGCTTCAAGCAAGCTCCATCCTCAAGCTCCATCACCGCGAGCAAGAGAAGAGAAGAGAAGAGAAGAGAAGAGAAGATGGAGAGCTTCTCCTCCTCGGTCCCTCACCCTCACACACTCACTCCCTCACACTCTCACACTCCCTCTCTCAAGCACAAGCTCAAGCAAGCAGGAACAAGAAGAAGAAGGAGAAGAGGAGAGCCACTTTTTGCCACACACAAGAATGAGCTTCTCATTCACTTTTCAACTTTGTATACAAAACCCTAAATCCCTTTTGGGTGGTCATTCCCTTATCCCATTTTTTACATGGCCGATCGTGGCCTAGGCCCTTTTTCCCATTGCCCTTCTATCTTCCTAGCTTCCTTTCTACCACCCATCTACCTTTACAAATTGCACGGGTGAGAGCTCGACGCTCTTTAAATTAAACCATGATGCGCTTGCGCTCTTTTACAAAAGTATTGATTCGCGCTTTTTCTTGTGTGCTCTTTTCCTTTATTTAGGACTTTTCTACATTTCTTATGCTTCCATATTTTTCTTGGTGCGCCTGCATCTTCCATTTCACTTTTGCCTTGGCCTTTGTCTTCTACTTTAGCTTTTTCAGATTTTTCACCTTGTTCATCTAACGGTTAACATTACCCCCCTCCTAGAGGAGTGCCAGTCCCATGGCACTGTAAACGCCCCGAACAACGTAGTATGCTTAACAATTATGATATTCGCTTGTTTTCGAGATTTAATATAAAAGAGAATGAACACTTAAAGCTGAAAATGAAAATTACTCACAAAATTATAGCCATGAAAATGAAAAAGTAATGGAGACAAGATTAAGGGTTGAAGATGGGCAACCCCCTCCGAAGGAATGTATTTCTGCTCAACCCAAGTCCCTTAGGGAAGAGCTCAGTTACAATCAACCTGAGAGTGAGAAGAAGTAATTCTCACTCTCACAAGATCATGCAAGATGTACAAACACACATGCATTATCTATTATGCAATGATAAGAATTGATTTCTTTACAGTATGAGAGAAGAAAAAGGGGAAATCAGCCTTCTCCATCGTTGAACAATAGTACATGGATAGGGCTTGCTTCTTGTTGCTAAAATGGAAGAAAGAGCTTGAAAAGGAGGTGCTGTAATGAATTTACAGGCTTGCTGTCCTGTAAAACAGCAGTGATAGAAGAGGGAATATGGAGGAATTTGATAATGGAGAAGTGGGGAATGATGATGGGGATGAATGGGGCCAGTTTCTGGCTATTTGTGGGTGCTGTACATGAGTTTACAGCAAAGAAAAATGATGTTGAATGAAGAAAAACGAGCTCTTATTTATAAGAGAGGGAAGAGCTAGTACAAAAGGGGAAAGTGGAGTAGCACAAGACAAGTGTCCAGCCACATGTCATGAGATGTGACAAGTGGTGGGACACTTGGAAACTTGTGTGACAAGTGTCTTGACACTTGTCTCTTCTCTATGGCCTTCCTTTTTGGGTTGAATACTGTCAAGAATAGAAACAACCAAATTTAGTAAGCACAGTCAGAGTACAAAACTTACTATTTTTAGAATGACATCCCTATTTTTTAGGACTAGCATTTTTAGGCTAAATCGAGATCCCTAAATTTTAGGGACCTCCTAAAATTTAGGGACCCCCCCAATATGGGTTTCATATGAAACCTTTTTCCGTGTACATCGCAAAAATGATATCCGAATCTTCATGTGACTTTCCTATGCAAAGAAATGTGCATTTCAAGCTTTCAGCCCACACATGCACATTATATAAGCATTTCATGATCATGCCATCTTGTTGATTGTAACTGTCTGTTCTGGTGGATCTAGCCCACACTTCAAGGCATCAATCCTTTCTGTGTGCAAGTCTAACCCTGATATGCGTGAGTTCTAGTCACAGGCACCCAATCGGGCCATATATGTGGAAGTGTGAACTATCTTTTCTCTAACCCACCGCGTGGGTCCACCATAACCTGTGACCACTCATCAGTGACCAACTCCAATGCACTTTTCTTTATATCTAATTAGTGCAAAGGAAATAAATTCAATAAATCATTATATAGACAAATTAATGAAAAAGGATACAAATTCTGTTTCTATAGAGTTGTGACAGCCCTCTGGCTTTTATTCAGCTGTCCTTAGCTGAAAAGCTTCTTGATATGGCTGAAGAATATTTGGGTAATCCTTCATGAAATTTTCATCTACCCACTGTGCATCTGTTATGGGTAGATTCTTGAATTTTAGTAAGAATTTTCATGTCACAAGGCCACTTCTCGTGGTTCGATCCTTGAGAAACAAAATCTTTTCAGGTTCCAAGAGTTGCTCTGTTTCTTCAACTTCTGGGGGATCTTCAGTAATGGGTTCCTTTGGTTCTAGTCCTATGTAAGGTTTTAGCAAACTTACATGAAAAGCATTGTGTATTTTCCAATGATTAGGAAGCTCAAGTCGATAAGAAATTTCATTTATTTTCTCAATCACTTTGAAGGGTCCAAAGTATCTACTGGAGAGCTTTGGAAAAGATGAATTTTGACTAGAACCTTGTTTGAGCCTGCTTTTATCAAACTTTAGCAAGACATATTGACCTTTTTCAAAAGCCAAAGGTCTTCTTCATTTATCTGCTTGCTTATTTTGTCACTCTTGGGTAACTTTGATAGTGGCTTGAACTTGATCCATTGCGGTTTTTAAATTTGAAGCAAACTCATCAGCAGTAAAAACCTTATCTTTAGTGCGAATAATTGGAGGAGGAATCACTTTACCTTGTACTATTTCATTTGGAGCTTTCCCTGTGGATGAGTGCACTGTATTGTTGTAAGAAAACTCCAATAATGGAAGATATTTCTCCCATTGTGACTTATGTTCACTAACATAAGCTTTCAACATATCCAAAAGAATGAGATTCATCACCTCTGTTTGGCCATCAATTTGAGGATGAAAAGCTGAGGAGAACTTTAAAGTAGTTCCCGAATTCTCAAATAAAGAACGCCAAAAGTTACTTGTGAATTTGGAGTCTCTATCTGAAATGATCTCAGAAGGCATATCATGTAATATGAAGATATGTTGAATGAAAAGTCTTGCAGCTTGTGCGGATTTCAATGTTTTATGACATGGAATAAAATGTGATTGTTTGCTGAATCTATCAATTATGACCCAAATCATATCATGACCTTGAGGTGTTCTTGGAATACTTGAGATGAAATCCATTGTGATAGATTCCCATGGATCTTTGGGCACTGGAAGAGGTTGCAACAATCCTGGAATCTTCTGCCTATCATATTTGGATTTTTGGCATACTAGACAAGCCTCAATGAAGTTATGTGTATCTCTTCATAATGTTGGCCAATAAAAGTAGCGTTCAATTGCACTTAGAGTGGCTGCCCTCCCTCTATGCCCTGCATAAGGGGGTTCATGACTTTCTTTAAGTACCTTTTGTCGAATAGGAAGCGTGACACAAAGGCGATTGTTCATGAGAAGGTAACCGTCTTTGATGGAATAATCTGAATGAGAACCTCCTTGCTGTAAATTTGACCAAATTGCTGCAAAATCAGTATCTTCATCATAAGTATTCTTCATCGTTTGAAAATCTTCATGATGAGCTACTGTAATAGTTACAATGCGAGGCACTCTAGAAAGTGCATCAGCAACTACATTTTGTTTCCCTGGAGTGTACATAATTTGAAAATGAAACATAGATAAGAAATTTTCCCATCTTGCATGTTTCTCCTGCAAATGCTTTTGAGTCTTGAAATACTTCAAGCTTTGATTATCAGTTTTAATAAGGAATTCATTGCCTAAACGATCATGTGTCCATACCTTTAAAGCATGAACCACCGCTAAGAGCTCCTTTTCATAAATGTCATACCTTTTCTCCACATAATTTAGATGGCGGCTTTCAAAGGCTACGACATGGCCTTCTTGATTTAGCACTGCACCAATACAATCACGGCAAGCATCTGCTTCCACCACAAATGGTTTTACCAGATTTGAAATGATAAGAACAGGTCCAAAAGTAAGAGCTGTTTTCAGCCTTGTGAAGGCTGTCTTCTCTTTTTCCTTCCATTGGAAAGAGATCTTCTTCTTTGTAAGGTCATGAAGTGGAGAATCCATATGTGCAAAATGCTTGATGAAGCGACGGTAATAAGAGCATAAGCCAAGAAACGATTGCACCTCATTTACATCATGAAGATGAGGCCATTCTTGGATTATCCTGATCTTTTCAGGATCCATCTGAATCCCTTCAAAAGAGATGACATGCCCAAGGTAATTTATTTTATGCATGAAAAATTCACTCTTTTTACCATTTACCAAGAGTTGATTTTGTTGAAGTAATTGTAGAACAATTTCCAAGTGTTGATGATGCTCCTCTTCATTCTTGCTAAAGACAAGAATATCATCAAAGAAAGTACCGACATATTGTCGATGCTCTCTAAAGATGCGCTCCATCATTCGATTAAAGGTGGCTGGTGCATTGGTTAATCGGAAAGGAACCACCAAGAATTCATAAAGATCGTATGAAGTGCGGAAAGCAGTTTTGTGTACATCTTGTGGTATTACCCTAATTTGATGATAACCACTCTTTAGATCAATGCGGCTGAAAACCTTTGAGCCTCCTAAACGATCCAAAATGTCATCAATTCTAGGAATAGGAAACCGATTCTTCACAATGATTTTGTTGAGGGCTCGATAATCAATGCACATCTTGAATGTGCCATCTTTCTTTTGAATAAGAAGAACCGGTGAATAAAATGGTGAGCTACTTGGCCTAATTAGCCCATGGTTGAGTAGGTCTTTGACTTGCTTTCTGATTTCTTCTTGTTGAGGACGGCTCACATGGTATGGTGCTATATTAGGAGGAGAATTGCCCAGGATAATATCAATATGATGGTCTTATGGCCTTTCTGGGGGAAGCTGATAAGGAAGATCTTTCGAAAAACAATCTTTATACTTTTCCAAGAGCTGAAGTCGCTCTTGGTTTTTAGCATTCATATTATCTTTTACATCAGTGACATAAAGCAAACAACATTGAACACAATCCTTAATTGCTCTAGAGACTTGCATATGGCTTACCATAGGTATGGTGTCTCTAGAAAATCCAGCTTGGATCTCATACTTCTTGCCTTTGTTGGTGAGTTTTACCTTCTTTTTCTGAGATAAGATGGTTGAATCTACTCTATGATTCCAGGGCATGCCAAGAATCACATCGCAACCATCAAGGTCTCCGATATAGAAGGTATCTTTGTCACTGTAGCCTTGAATTTGAAACTTGAGCTTGCCAATGTAGGGTATCATAGTCTTCATTGTGTGACCTTCATCAGCATTTAAAGCTTGGCGAACTTCTGCCGGAGTGTCCATCTCTTCATTCTTTAATCCAAGCTCTTTAGCTAATTGCAAGGAAATGATATTTTCATTCGCCCCAAGATCTATCAAGAATAGTGCTTGCTTACCTTGCAACTGTCCCCAAGCTTTTAATAATTTGCGCGTCTCTGGAGTGTGAGTTGTGTTTGCAACTACATCACTGATAGCATTGATTTTCATTGGCGACTTAGGCTTGTTGTCAGAAACCTTGCTTTGTCCCTTGTTTGGACATTGCTTCGCTATGTGGCCTATTTGTCCACCTTTAAAGCACTTTCCTTCTTTCATGAAGCGTTGCTTTTCTTCTTCGGAAAGTTTCTTTGCTTGTGGGTATAGATTGGAGCGAAATTGAGGAGCATTAGGAGGTGCATAGGGCTTCATCTTCTTTTGATTTGATGGCTGCTTTTGCCACTGTTTTTGTCCTTCATTTGGGGCTGAATACTCCTCATCATCTGCTACTCTCTTCTTATCATTCTTTTGGAATGATTTATTGCCATTGTGCTCCATTTCCCATGTCTCAGCATGGTCAATGAGTTCCCTGAGACTAGAACAATGATAATGATTAAGAGCAGTACGAAGTTTAAAAATCAAACCTCCTTGAAACTTCCTAAGCTTTTTCAAACTGCTGATCTTCTTGAAATGTTGGACCTTCAAAAGTAGCTCCCAAAATCTCTTGGTATAGTCACCAAGTGATCATTTTTCCTTTGCCAAAGCCGATCCCATTCCATTTTTACATCTCTTTTGAAATGAATAGGAAGAAATTGGCTTTGTATCATGCGAACAAAGGACCACCATGATTTTGGGGCAGCATGATCATATTCCAACCCCGTCCACCAAGTATGGGCTAAGTCGGTTAAATGTAAAGCTGCAAACTTAATCTTTTCTTTTTCTTTATATTTGTCATGACCATACAAAATTTGAAATTGACGAGTAAACTTCAGAAGAAGATCAGGATTTCGGGAACCATCATACATACTGAACTTGATCTTCTTTTCAAGTTGAGATAGTGACTTAGTCTTCTTCTTCCTCTTATGCCTTCATCCATGCCCGGATCTTGAGGTTGAAGATGATGAAGTGCATGATGGGGATGAAGATGGAGATGAGGGTGAAGAATGTTGACGCCTTTGACGATGATGAGGTCTTCCACGAGAAGGGTGTGACTCTTCGTTACTAGAAGAGGGTCCATTAGAGTAGGCACTAGATGACTTTGAAGAAGAGGATGAGCTTCGACGCGATCTCTTTCTTTGTCTTGAAGTAGAATGGGACTGCCTCTTAGAAGTAGTTGGACTTCTTGATCGGCTCCTTTTATTGGTATGGCTTTGTCTCCTTGAAGCAGATGGGCTTCTTTCCTTGAATTCTTTGGGATTCTCAACTTTTTCTAGTTTGAGAAGTTGGTTACGAATTTGCTGATTCTCCTCTCTAAGACTTTGAATGGCTTGAAGGATAGCACTCGATTGATCCATTGAGACTCTTAAGAAAAAAGAAAATGCTCAAGCACTCAATGCAAGGGCTGAAAACAAACAAACTTATAATTGTAAGCACTACCAGTGTTGGGGTGAGGACCGAGCCAAAGCTCTGATACCACTGTAAACGCCTCGAACAACGTAATATGCTTAACAATTATGATATTCGCTTGTTTTCGAGATTTAATATAAAAGAGAATGAACATTAAAGCTGAAAATGAAAATTACTCACAAAATTACAGCCATGAAAATGAAAAAGTAATGGAGACAAGATTGAGGGTTGTGAAAGGTGAGAAGGATCGAAGCTTGCATGTGAGCTATGGCGGGAGAGCAAGAGCAAGAAAGAGAGAGACAAGAAATAGGAACTACAACAGTCACAATGTGTGACCGGGCCTTCCTTTATTTACTAGTCACTAAAAATGAATGTAAAGAATAAAGTGACGTGACGGGCGCCCGCCACTTGCAGTGTGCAGTGGCGGGTACTGTTAGTTTAGTAATACACGGGGCGGCACGGTGGAGGCGCCTTTAACCCAACAACCTCCCACTTAAAGGCAAATCTGCCCCAGTGAGAGAGAAAAGAAAAGAAAAAGACAGTACACTTGTACATAGGTACAAGGGATGAGGAAAGGCAACATCTCATCCAACACCCATCAATCTCCTGAGGAAGGCAAAGCGCTCAGTAGTGAGGCATTTCGTGAGCAGATCTGCAGGATTCTCGTTAGTGGAGATCTTGACAAGGTTAATAGACTTGTCCTCCACGACACCACGCATGAAGTGATACCTCACGTCAATGTGTTTCGTCTTTGCATGGAAGACCGGATTCTTAGCCAACTGAATGGCACTCATAGAATTCGAATGCAGTGTAGGTATAACATCAATCCCAAGGTCAGCAACTAGACGGCCTAGCCATATGGCCTCCTTGCAAGCCTCAGTGGGCTGCAACATACTCGGCCTCAGTGGTAGACAAAGCCGTACACTTCTGAACCCTGGACATCCAAGAGACAGCACCTCCAGCATAGGTGAATACATAGCTAGAAGTGGACTTCCTACTATCTGCATGTCCTGCATAATCCGAGTCAGTGTACCCCATGACCCCTATATCCTGGCTGCCATAGCAAATACACATATCTGTTGTGCCCTTCAGGTACCTCATGATACCCTTCACGGCATCCCAATGTTTCCTACTAGGTGTAGTCATATAGCGTGCCACAACACCAACTGCAAAGGCAATATCTGGACGAGTGGCTATCATGGCATACATCAAACTGCCCACGACTGAAGCATAAGGGATCTGGGCCATCTCGGCCCTCTGCTCATCTGTCTGCAGACAATCAGCCTGTGATACCTTCACATAAGAAGGCAATGGACAGCCAATAGGCTTTACGACCTGCATGCGGAAGCGCTCAAGGACTTTATGAATATACTCCCTCTGTGACAAGTAGAGGAGTCCCTGATGCCTGTCACGTTTAATGCGCATACCAAGTATGTGAGAGGCCTGTCCCAAATCCTTCATCTCAAAGCTCTTCTTCAGCTGAGATTTAAGAGCATCTAGCTCATCATGAGCTTTCCCTGCTATCAGCATATCATCCACATAGAGTACCAAAATAAGCAATGAACCATCACGGGCTTTCTTCGTGTAAAGACATGGATCCATAGCACTCCTGCTGTAGCCTTGTGACTGCATAAAGGCATCAAACTTATGATACCATTCCCTAGGTGCCTGCTTCAAGCCATAAAGACTTTTCTTTAACTTGCACACTAGGTGCTCCCTTCCAGGTTCTGCAAAGCCCTTAGGCTGCTCCATATAGATCTCATCATGCAAGTCCCCATGTAAGAAAGCCGTCTTGACATCCATCTGATATAGATCTAAGTCAAGCTGAGCAACCAAAGCCAAGACCAAGTGCAGGATGGTCATCTTAACCACATCAGAAAAGACCTCATCAAAGTCTACAACATGCTCCTGCTTAAAACCCATTGCTACCAATCTAGCCTTGTATGCTGGTTTGGGGTGTCCAGGGGTACTTTTCAGCTTGTACATCCACTTGCATGGCAAAGCCTTCTTGCCCTTAGGCAAGGCAACCAAATCCCAAGTCTTATTCTTATGCAAGGAGTCGATCTCAGACTACATAGCCCTCTCCCAGGAGTGACTGTTACCCCTGCGCATAGCCTCATCATAAGTGAAAGGCTCTCCTGCATCTGTAACCAAAATATAATGCATAGAGGGCTGAAATCTATCAGGTGGACGTCTGTCTCTAGCAGACCGTCTCACTATAGGCTCTGCTGCCTGCCCAGCTGCCTGTCCAACACCCTGACCATGAGCATCTGCTGCAGCTGTAGGCTGTCCAACTGGCTGTGCAGGAGCTCTAGGCTCCTCCTGAAAGATCACTCTGCGGATCTCAACTACCTTCTTAGGCTACCTGTGCATCTTGTCTTCATGGAAGACTACATCATGGCTGCGTACTATTTTCCGCGCCTACGGATCCCATAGGCGATAGCCCATCTCTCCTGAATCACCATAACCAAGAAAGATGCATTTAATGCTCTTTGGATCCAACTTACTCCTCTTGTCCTTGGGCACATGGAAGAATGCATCACATCCAAAGACACGGAGATGCGCATAAGAGGGTGGCTTACCAGCCCAAACTTCCTCTGCAACCTGGAAATCCAATCCACTAGAAGGCAATCGGTTTATGACATGCACTGCTGTACTAACTTCCTTAGCCCAAAAGCTCTATGGTAGGCCTGCATGGCTAAGCATAGAGCGGACATGCTCCTGAATAGTCTTGTTCATGCACTCAGCCAAACCATTCTGGGCGGGGTGTAAGGGGCGGTCAACTGACGCGTAATACCCCTGTCATCACAAAACTGCTCAAAAGCACGTGAGACATATTCTCCCCCATTGTCACTCCTAAGGCATTTCAGCCTATACCCAGTCTGGTTCTCAACAAGAGCAAGCCAACGCTGAAAGACTGCCAAGACATCAGACTTTTGCTTTATGGAATAAGCCCACACTTTCCTAGAAAAATCATCAATGAAGGTAACAAAGTACTTCGCGCCACCCATAGACATACACGGCATGGGCCCACAAACATCTGAAGGCACCAAAGCTAAGGGCTCACTCATGCATGGCCTACCCGATTTCTTATGCGTAGTCCTATTCTGCTTACCATAAAGATAGTGATCACACGAGTCAAAACGTGCATAGTCCAAAGGTGGAAGATACTGCAAACCAGATAACATTTTCATTCCCTTCAAAGACATATGCCCCAAATGGGCATGCCAAAGTGATACATGTGGAATAGAACCCACTGCCAAAACATGGTCTACAGAAGACCCAGATACAACAAGAGGATAGAGGCTGCCAGCCTTGGCGTCTTTAGCAAGCACAAGTCTGCCTCTGGTAATCTTCCAGGCAGAATCCCCAAAACAGACATGAAACCCTGCATCATCCAACTGTCCTGCAGACATAAGACTGCGCGTAAGTGCAGGTACATGACGTACATCCCTGAGCAAAAAGGAACTGCTAGTGGAATACTGCAAGTGAATATCTCCACAGCCCACAATATCAAGAGAGATGTCATCTCCAAGTCTGACTGATCCAGATACAGTACGGTAAGAGTGAAACCACTCACGGTAAGGCGTCACATGGAAGGACACACCTGAATCCAATAACCAGCACTGTGTATACATACTAGGTGTCTCAGTCAAGTGTGAGGCATCATAAGAACTAGCTGCAAGTATGAACTCATCACTACCATCGGAAACCTCGGTCTGCGTGACATTAATTTCTTCAATCTTGACGCTGGACTTCGCAGGTACTATGCTGCGATCAGAGGACTTCTCCTGCACTTTCTCTTTCCCCTTATCCTTGCGCTTCTCATTGTGCAACTCATGACACTGTGGTTTGATATGGCCCTTTTTTCCACAATGATGACAAGTGACATTAGCATTGCGCCCACGCGACTTACTACGCGACTTTCCACGAGATTTAGACCGACCCTTCTGAGAGTCACAGCCACGGCCATTCCCACGTTCATTCCTGTCATTCCTGCCTCTAACTATCAAAGCATGTGAAACACGAGAGGCATCCAAGTTTTTGCGATTAACCTCTTCCTGCAGAAGAGCACTCTCAACATCATTCAGTTTCAGAGTAGCACTAGAGGCACATAGGGTAGTGCGGAATACATCCCATGACTCATTCAGAGTCCCAAGCAAGAAAAGAGGAGTTACTTCCTCTCCAAAGGTGATATCCTGCGAAGTCAGGTTCTTCAGTATAGCATGGAACTGGCTCAAGTGAGCAGACATAATCGCATTATCCTTCATGCGCAGATCCATAAGCTGCTTCAACCAGTACATCTGACTCTCTAGAATTTTCTTATCATAAAGATTCTTGATCTTATTCCATAGATCCCATGCACTCTGTGCTTCCTCAAATACATTATAATGTACCTTTTCAGTGAGAGACAATACAATTGTGGACTTGCATAGCTCAAGTTCAAGCCAGTCGTCATTGTCCATAGTTTTAGACTGCTCCCCACTCAACCGAAGTGGCTTAATCTAAGATTTCTGCACCAAGACCTACCAAATTTGACTCTTCCAATAAGAGTAGTTGGTACTATCCAACTTTGTGATGTTAAATATGGCATTATCAGTCGAAGAGGACGCCATAATGCAGGCTGGAAATGCACAGACAATGTAAAACTGCTGGCTGTTTTACTGCAGAAAATGCCCAAAATCCACTGAAATGAGCTCCAAATGGCGAGAAAAGTGTGCCAAAAGATGCTGCCCACTTAGTACTAGGTGCGGTACACCAAATCAGGATATTTCAGCATAAAAAATAATGCTTAGTCCAAAAATAAATGCTTGTTGTAATAAATTTTAGAATTGCAATAATGAGAGCAAACTGTCCCAAAACTGGATCTAATGTCAACTAAACAATGCTAGGCCCAAAGCCGGCATAAAGAGGACAAAGCAAAGACAAATGACAGTGAAAATACATGAGCATAATACCGAGAGATATCAAATAGCATCTGCCAGTAAGAGGCACATCCCAGACAATCTAGGCAAAATGTAGAACCAACTGCCAAAACCTGACACAAATAGGTGTCCGCTCAAAAGAAAGCGGATCCAAAATTGAGACTCAGCTCATAAGCATCCTGTGAATGAAGACATATACTCAATGCAATATCCAATTGTCGGAGTATAATCCCAAAGTCTCAATATATCTATAACTGCTCAATGACATAGACTGCTCCAATAGCATGTAATCCCTGCTCAAGGTCAAGTAAGCATGCAAGATGCTCCCACTGGCACAAAAGGCATACAATCGAGTTAAGGGCTCAAGCAACCCAAGACAAAGTACCAGTGACAAGTGACCAAGTCAATGCGTCATACGCTTCCCAAGAGCATGATATACATGAAGCAAATGATGTAGCAACCACTAAGCAAGACATAATCCCAATGGAAAGATCTTTGTCAAGTCAATACATCCAGTAGCGAGCCAAAGTCAATATCCCTGTGAGTCGAAAGTGCTCAAAACATCCAACTCGGAGCTCCAAAATATCTGTCAAGCATGGACGAACTAAGAGGCATCAACCACGGACCAAAGCATGTAATGCATAGAGCTTATCCGTCAAGTACAGACAATAGGCATAAGCAGTCCAAATGCCAGTCAAGTCGAGCAAATGGTTAATGACAAACCAATCACAACGGAGCAAATGCGATGCTCAAAAGCATTCCGGAATCACGATCATGAGTTCGAAGTTGATCCCCAAAGTGTAATACATCATGACATAACCCATAGCATACATTTGGTATCGATAGAGAAGCTATACATGTGACAAATGAGCTTCAGCCCGCTCATGTACAACAGCTCTAAACAATCCAAAGCTGTCAATTTTCAGCCCAAAAACAATGCCAAATCATGGGCAAATCGAATGCATACATTCCCAAGACATTAGGCATCATGTACACCGCATACGAGCATCAAACAAGGTAACCGGAGTAGAGTATAAGCATCAAATGCCAATGCCAAGTGTGGCTGCCATGTTTTCAGCATTGTATAACAGTAAATGACAGTCCCAAATTAGCCAATATTTCAGGCCAAAATCATGGCATAATAATGTGCATACATTCCCAAGACATTCGTGCATCAAGTAGATCGCATATGGGCATCAAATAGCACAACCGGAATGGAGTGTAAGCAACAAATGCTAATGCCAATGTTGCTGCCCTGTTTTCAGCCTGTTATGATAGTTTATGACAGTCCCAAATCTGAAGAAATCAGCCCCGAATGATCAAGACCAATGCCCAAAGCTTGAATGACATCAAACATGAAGTCTAATAGCCCTCTTGATCAAGGTAGAGAGCAAGAAGCAATGGCCAAGTCTGGAGTTGAAGTAGACGAGTGCTAATAGCCTGAAAAAAAAAAGGTCCAATCTGCCCTATTGGTGCTGAACTTGCTACTGCTCCACAAGGGCTGAAAAGGGGGTAATGGGGGGCTCAAGAAGGGCCTATCAAAGGCCTATGACAAGCCTCTTTGAGCCTTGATAGGTGTAAGGCACAATATGAGGGGAATAAGCTTCAAGGGTTTGAAGCCATGGCTGCCCTTGCTGTTTGCAACTTGTAGGCTGAAATAAAACCCTGAAAGAATGATCAAATACCTCAGTACCAATACCTTGAAGGTGCCTCAATAGGCTGGGAAGGTGCTCGGGAAGCTGGGGAGTGACGGGAGCTCGGGGAGATTAGATATGGCTGTCGGGATGGAGATCCAATGCGTGAAGGGAGTCGATGTGAAGGTAGAGAAGCACCGAGTCGAGCTCGAGCAAGAGGAAGCCAAGCTCTGATACCAGTTGAAAGGTGAGAATGATCGAAGCTTGCACGCGAGCTATGGCGGGTGGGCAAGAGAAAGAAAGAGAGAGACAAGAAATGGGAACTCCAACAGTCACAATGTGTGACCGGGCCTTCCTTTATTTACTAGTCACTAAAAATGAATGTAAAGAATAAAGTGACGTGATGGGCACCTACCACCTGCAGTGTGCAGTGGCGCGTACTGTCAGTGTAGTAATACACGCGGCGGCACGGCGGAGGGGCCTTTAACCCAACATGTTGAAGATGGGCAACCCCCCTGAAGGAATGTATTTCTGCTCAACCCAAGTCCCTTAGGGAAGAGCTCAATTACAATCAACTTGAGAGTGAGAAGAAGTAATTGTCACTCTCACAAGATCATGCAAGATGTACAAACACACATGCATTATCTATTATGCAATGATAAGAACTAGTTTCTTTACAGTATGAGAGAAGAAAAAGGGGAAATCAACCTTCTCCATCGTTGAACAGTAGTACATGGATAGGGCTTGCTTCTTGTTGCTAAAATGGAAGAAAGAGCTTGAAAAGGAGGTGCTGCAATGAATTTACAAGCTTGCTGTCCTGTAAAACAGCAGTGATAGAAGAGAGAATATGGAGGAATTTGATCATGGAGAAGTGGGGAATGATGATGGGGATGAATGGGGCCAGTTTCTGGCTATTTGTGGGTGCTGTACATGAGTTTATAGCAAAGAAAAATGATGCTGAATGAAGAAAAACGAGCTCTTATTTATAAGAGAGGGAAGAGCTAGTACAAAAGGGAAAAGTGGAGTAGCACAAGACAAGTGTCCAGCCACATGTCATGAGATGTGACAAGTGGTGGGACACTTGGAAACTTGTGTGACAAGTGTCTTGACACTTGTCTCTTCTCTATGGCCTTCCTTTTTGGGTTGAATACTGTCAAGAATAGAAACAACCAAATTTAGTAAGCACAGTCAGAGTATAGAACTTATTATTTTTACAATGACATCCCTATTTTTTAGGACTAGCATTTTTAGGCTAATTCGAGGCTCCTCAAATTTAGGGATCTCCTAAAATTTAGGGATCCCCCCAATATGGGTATCATATGAAAGCTTTTTCCGTGTACATTGCAAAAATGGTATCCGAATCTTCATGTGACTTTTCTATGCAAATAAATGTGCATTTCAAGCTTTCAGCCCACACATGCACATTATACAAGCATTTCATGATCATGCCATCTTGTTGATTGTAACTGTCTGTTCTGGTGGATCTAGCCCACACTTCAAGGCATCAATCCTTTCTGTGTGCGAGTCTAACCCTGATATGCGTGAGTTCTAGTCACAGGCGCCCAATCGGGCCATATAGGTGGAAGTGTGAACTATCTTTTCTCTAACCCACCGCGTGGGTCCACCATAACCTGTGACCACTCATCAGTGGCCAGCTCCAATGCGCTTTTCTTTATATCTAATTAGTGCAAATGAAAGAAATTTTATTAAATCATTATATAGACAAATTAATGAAAAAGGATACAAATTCTATTTCTATAGAGTTGTGATAGGCACTCACTATCGTAGGTAGTAGGCTTTAGCATGCACTGAAGATGTGGGTGGCAGGGACATTGGTGGTTGCCATGGAGGAGTGTTGGTGGTGGTGTGGAGGAAGGTCGTTGGGGGCACGTTGGTGGCCTAGGTGGTTGGCGGTAGGGTTGTTGGAGTTGGTGGTAGGGCTGTTCTTTGTTGGGGATTCGGCACATGACGATTCTTGGCGGGCCTAGAGGATGATAAAGGATAAGAATTCAGAGTTGGGTGTCGATGAAGAGCGAATGACACTGTTGTTGGAGTCTTCAATACCTGCAATTTAAAACCTCTCATAGGTGGTCTCTCCCTAGGGGTAGTGCTAGTCTTCTCTATTGTGCACAAGACATAGTGCAATTAGTTTGGGAGACATGTCAAACTCTAAGCAAGCTAAGAGTATTGTCCTGCACTTGAGGACCCAAACTATGTATATACTTCGGTGCAGATATTACGTAAGTGCTCGTGCATACTTAGATATTACGTAGTTAGAAGACCGCGGGCTAGTTTCTCGTAACAATGTGTGGATGAAGCAAAGTTGTCCATGTTGAGAAGAAGTACACGTGAAGGTATATGAGACATCCTTTGCATTGTGACTGCACGACGTAGTATAATTGAATACAGGGACACCGCACTTTCGGTAAGCTGGAAGCTATTGGACTTGCTTGATGAGGACAGTGTACTTTTCATGGCCAATCGTGTAGTGCTTACCACAATTGATTGCAATGGTATCAAGGCAGAGTGCAAGAGGGAATTGTGCAAGTGGGTCAAGGTGACAGGTCTAACCATAGGCAAGACAAGCTCCCTAGGTATGTCCTGCCCTTGATGTGCCCTGAACAATTGTGGGTGATGCTAAGGGGCTAGGGGACTAGGGACGGAGCCAGTCGACCAAGGTCACTGGACGTACCTAATTTGAGGACCCCTAGGTGATGTGTTGTGATCGTGGGTACTTTTTATCTTTTCGTTCGTTTCTTTTTTTTTTCCTTTTTTGTTTTCTTTTTTGTTTATTTTTCTTGTGCTTTTTTCTTTCTTTCTTTCTTTCTCTTCTCTTTTCTCCTCTTTTTTTTTTTTTGACTCACCTGAGTACAACCATTGCAATATGTTGAGGCTATCAGCCTTTCAATGGGTTGGAAAATGTCAAGCTTCGAAGGCTCAGGAAATGGATATTACAGTGATGATTGTGCCCTAGCCTCGTTGTTAGAGAAGCAGTTGTTGAGATGGGGAGATACACTTGAGATATTGCAAACCTCTTTGCGAGTGGTACAATTGAGGTAACAATTGGTGTGAGCCAACTACAGAGCTTGACCCAGAAAGAGAGTGTAGCCCATGAATATGCTTTGGGCCATGCACGGCAAGGGTGATTTTTGCTTTCGGTAGCGTGGCTTTGTCGCAGCTCTTTGTGGGGTCGATGGTCTTGCGGTGATCAGGCATTGAACACTTTCGCACAAAGATCTGTATCATCCTGCATCCACTTGTCACTTCATGAGAGTACATGCATGGTATATGCCGCAACTATAATAAACCAGTGCAACACAAGGAGACATCACTTATCTAAATTCCATGGTGTTGACTTAGATACTTATCACCTGTGCTTGATTAGCTTTTTTTTTTGCTAAAGACGTGAAATATATTAAACGCAGATATGAAAAGTTTGTACAATTGGGAAACATGTTGAGGGCTGAAATGATGAACGGGTTGCCTCTTACCCATCCAACCTCCAATCCTCACTAAGAGAACTAAAGAGGGGCACCACCTAGCCAAAGGGAGGATGGGCTAGGACATCCATTTTCTCAAAGAGAATCAAGAGAACCAAAACACAAATTTACAAGAGAGAACATATGTATTAGACACCATATTGGAATATAAGAGAGAGAGAGATGAGGGGAGAGGGAGACAAGAGAAGAAGAGGTAGAAGAAGCTTTCCATTATGCTACATGGAATGAGAAGATGAGAAGAGAGGGAGATAATAGGAGAAGAGGTAGAGGAAGCTTGCCATTATGCTACATAATAAAAGAACTCACTCATAGCTCACCTCAAAGAGATGAGGGTATTCTAGAGTGCTCTCATGGGCTTGTCATTGTCCTTCCTCCTCCTTTTCTCAAAGAGAATCAAGAGAACCAATACACAAATTTACAAGAGAGAATATATGTACTAGACACCATATTGGAATATAAGAGAGAGAGATGAGAGGAGAGGGAGACAAGAGGAGAAGAGGTAGAAGAAGCTTGCCATTATGCTACATGGAATGAGAAGATGAGAAGAGAGGGAGATAATAGGAGAAGAGGTAGAGAAAGCTTGCCATTATGCTACATAATAAAAGAACTCACTCATACCTCACTTCAAAGAGATGAGGGTATTCTAGAGTGCTCTCATGGGCTTGTCATTGTCATTCCTCTTCTTTTCTCAAAGAGAATCAAGAGAACCAAGACACAAATTTACAAGAGAGAACATATGTACTAGACACCATATTGGAATACAAGAGAGAGAGATGAGAGGAGAGGGAGAGAAGAGGAGAAGAGGTAGAAGAAGCTTGCCATTATGCTACATAATAAAAGAACTCACTCATAGCTCACCTCAAAGAGATGAGGGTATTCTAGAGTGCTTTCATGGGCTTGTCATTGTTCTTCCTCCCCCCTTCTTCATTCTCCATGGGCTCTTTATATATGCTCCATGAAGGATTAGATTAAGCTAATCTTCTTGATTAACATAATCTTAGATAATGTATGGCATCTTTGAAAATATGGAGCATAGTGGATGGGACAAGTCCCCACCTTGATCATCATGCAAGAAGCCAAGTGGTGGTAGACAAAATAGAGAAATGGAGCTAGATTACAAGAGGTGGGTGCCCAAAGCACATTATTATAATATATTTACAAGAAGGACAGAGTGGAAAGTTGGTGTGGTGAAAGAGAGAAGAAAATTGCATGTAGCCAGCAGTTTGCGCCTTCGTAACTTCAAATCCGTGAGGAATTTGAAAAAAGTTTCTTCTGCAACTTTGTAGACCAGGTCGAAACCGATCGGTCTATGAGAGAATTTTCTTGAAATTCTCTTTTTCTTGGGAGTTATTGAGATTATAAAAAACGGATTCTAAAAGCTGCTTTGACTTTAGTCTCCCATATGTATATAAATACATATAAGCATGTGACAAAAGGGGTCCATGCTTGTAAGCTTTTGTGCAAGATCCAAATGACACCATGATGTGGATATTGACTTGTTTGCAAGGGTGAGGTGTCCTCTAATGATGGTGATAGATTCCAAATCTTAGTGATGCAGACGGGGCCCATGTGTAGTTGGAGGCTAGTCCTTTAAAAAATCTATGCACTCACTCAACTCCTAGATGTAATCCATTTCCATCTTCACTAAGATAACCATCCCTTTTACCCTTTACATTGACATGCCTTCTAAGAACTTGTTCCCCCCATTTGCTAGAGTTATCATAATCAAGAAGCAATGTAGCATACCTAGTGCTTGAAAAGTAAACCCAAAGTGATATGGTAAGCTCTTGATAGGGGCTTTGGCCAAATTTTGTGGTAATAATCCGGGTTGTAAAAAACCTGGATCAGTGTCAACACTTAACCATTTAAAGATAAAAAGTCATGGCCACGTAGCATTTGATAAGTGATGGACCTAAAAACGGGCCGGCACTGGCTCATGCACTAGCCGGACCTCGTCACTATGCGCAAGACAACCCCCTCGGCCTCGCGGCCAGGAGCGTCTATCAAAATCTCTGCCTTCCTAAACATTGCGTTTGTAATACGTTGTAGTCCAACTGATCCTAACCCAATATTGCTCCTCAGAGGGAGTCCCTTTCACATAGCCAAAAGGCTCGAATCACATACACATGGGGTTCCTCCTACGGCTGAATGCCGTCAACCCTCTGCGACTCTCCTACACCTCGGGGATTGGCCCCTCGATGCGCCGCTCAACATTTAGACATTTCGCACAAACGTCACTCAAGGTACCAAATAAACGTATCCAGGAATGTACCATTGTCCTTACTTAATTTCCCCTTTAGGATCCCACGACTAGACTACAGCATAGGAACCTCACACTCTCAACGGTGGGTCACAGGCCTACTGAAAACAATTGCTATGCGTATCCAGGAGCTAACTCTGATACTTTTAATTTCCTCTAAATGATCATGCAAAGAGGTGGATGCCTAGTGCTCAAACATTTTAAAAACCACCAGCGTGCAAGTGCAAAACATCTCTTTCATGCTTTTCTTTCTAACCGCTTTGTGCTTCGTTGCAACACCTAGCACCGAAGTGATCTTCGTGCTACTAGGTTTTAATTTTTATCATTATTATTCCGTCCTAGATGCAATGCATATAAAATCAGCAAATTATTCCTCATGCTCAGCGGCATTTAACCATTTTTTCCACAACTCTACCCTCCCCCGCTGATAGTGCATCATTACATTCATTTCTTTTAGGGTTTCCTTGTCATTTTATATGGAGAAAGGAAGGAAACACGCACTAAAACATATAAACAAGGCTGAACTGAAGCATAACTTCATGCCCCAGCCTTGCTATACATCAACAAACATAAATCCTATTTTTTCTATATTTTTCGTAGCCCCAAATGTATTTTTCCCCTATTTTTCATGGTTTTTTTATCATTTCCCCCCATTTTCTTCATTTTCTTGTATTTTTTAAATTGCTGAAAATGAAAACCAGTTTATGGGCTGTGGCCCTTAGTTCATTTGCAACAAAATTGAAAGATTAGTTGATGTGTATCGACGGTTTTCCCCATTTATACGCCCAAAACCCTTGTTTTTCCCCATTTTTCATGGTTTTCGGGTTTCTTGACATTATTTCGAGCCATGAAATGCATGTTTTTCATAATTTCTAGTTATAAACAGTAAGAACTCAGAAGAATCAGCAGCATAATCAAATCTTAGTCCATATGAACGGCATTCCATCAATCAAAAGCATAAAACACTAAATTTTCTTTGTAATTTTTTAGGTTTACCGCTTAAACGCGTGTTTCGGGTTTTTTTTTCCATGGCTGTAGATTTGGAAAACAGCAACACTTCATGTCCAGCAACATCACAAATCACCATTCTCAGCCCGTGGAGCAATCCGGTCCATGCCGGACAAGTCTCCATCATTCTTTCTTCATTGCTCCTTCCCACACATGAACTGCCTCTTAGAAGAGAGAGAGGGAGGAGAGAGAAAGACTGAAATCAGAATTCTTCATAGAGACCACCATTTCTCGGGCGAGAGGCGGCGATAGAGTCCACAGACAGAGGGGAATGAAGCCCCATAATCCATTGGGGGGGTTGTTTGCAGCAGCCATGATGCCTCTCATCCATTCATGGCGCATTTTTCGGGCGCCATCTTCTTCCACGTTTTTTCATGCCTCTTCATTCTCTCTCCACGTTTTTTGCTTCATAAGGTGCATAAAATTTTTGGGGGGGTCCCAAACTCAAAAGGCATGCTCAAATTTGGCCTCCCAAGTGTCCACCTTTTCATATCTTGACCGTTTCCTTGGCCATTTCCCCGTCCGGACTCCGAATCGAGCTCTGAAAAATCCCGGGCGTCCGGCTTAGCATCCCGCATTGGCCAGTAGCTTGTGTCAACCCGCACAACTGTTTGAAAAATTATGAAAAATCAACAAGTGTCGCTCGGGCGCCTTTAAAGCACTTTGGCGCTTAAAATCGTCCTAGATCGAGCCACCGCCTTTGACAGTGAATATTTTTCCCTTGATATTCATAATTTTTAGCTATTTTTAAGCACTTGCCGTCTCCTAAATTCCGCTCTCATTGGCGACCACGGGATAGGGCGACTCAGCCCGTCGAATCCACGAACATATCTGCACATAAACAACCAAAGAAGCATCAAACTGATACAAAACAATTATCATCATAAAACTCAGCACAATGCTCCCCCTACCCCTGGACAGAACCAAGGCATGACATCCACAAGGAATAGGCCTAGCATCATCTAATAGAAGATCCGAAGTGAGTCACTAACCAGCTGCTCCAACACAGCCAAACTAAAAAGAACTGCCAAAGAGGTTGCCCTAAGTGGTAGTCTGAACTACTGACCAACTAAAGACAACGCAACTAGGAGCTCCTACAAGGCGAGGACTCCTATAGCCTGAGCAAAGGATATTTTCTTTCAGTATATCTCTTCTTTGAGGGTTTTGATTGGATGAACATACTTGGGCATGTAAAAAGGAGGGAGCTGAGCGTAGTGACCCAAGGAGAACAGGGCATCGGTCTCAGGACTTGTCTCGGCACCCAAGAACCTACCAAGCCCTCGCAAGGCGACACTTAATCCTTTTCTAACGCTCACTTTTATTTTCACTCCAACCTTCCTTGTTTTGATATTATTTTTCCAGCAAGAAGCCACCCCGAGGAAGACAAGGTATCGGCCCCGGGTCTGACTCGTCCCCAGGAACCTACCAGGCCTTCGCAAGGCGATGATCAACTGCTTATATATTTTCATTTCTTTTCTTTTCATTGATAGGGGTTAGAACCCCTTTTTACACACCTTCGTATTTATATTCATCTTTTAGGATATTCAGGATTTCTTGGCATCATTATTATTATCTTCTAGCAGGCTTCTCTAACTGCCTCACTACTAACAAGAACTCCTAGAACGGCTGCCTAGCAGGTTAGCAGGACAGGGCCACTAGGACTTCCTTCTAAAACAGGTCTTTCAATGTCTAACAATGTCGTTGCAGGAGGCAATGACTACTCCAACCTCCCTCAAACATACTGAGCCTAAACTTGGGACTTCATGCCTTGGTTGCCGGTCCCCTAAAAAAATAGCCCCTCAACAAGTACAAATACACATATAACAGGAAAGAAAGGTACTCGTAAAGGAGAGATATCACCTGGATTGGCCACAAGAAGCTTCCATCGCAGCAAAGGCTCCTCCAGGCTCCACCAAATTCCACGAACCACGAAATCTGTCCAGCACAACACTAAA
This sequence comes from Lygodium microphyllum, assembly GCF_053477565.2. Taxonomy (NCBI): domain Eukaryota; kingdom Viridiplantae; phylum Streptophyta; class Polypodiopsida; order Schizaeales; family Lygodiaceae; genus Lygodium; species Lygodium microphyllum. Next base: position 114,022,157 of record NC_141160.1, read on the forward strand.
ACAAAAACCCAATGAAACGCACCTGCACTAGACAGGGAAATGGCCCTCTTGGCCTAACGAAATCAAACATGACTTTGCTACAAAACTGTATCGGTCCTCTTGGCCTAATGGAATAAAACAATACTATGCATAACATCCACCTGGAAACAACTATGATAGACAGCAAAGCATACTATTCCCAGTGAAACAGGGCTTGTAGCCCTAAACTAGGTGCATTAAATTATGACCTATCCCTCCTGCGTACATCGCAAGAGGTGTGCGCATCACATGTCGTCGAATCAGTCTGTGGGTCTGAGATAATAAAGGTAAATGAGTCTCGCTTACCCTCTGCATCACCCAAATCAACCATCGTCTGCCAAAGAGGGCATGTTCAGAAAGCATACCCCACAAACGACCAGGTCCTGTCTCACCATCAATAGATATATCGGGACAAGGGCCACAATTAAAGAAGAGGTCCTCTTCATACGCAAGATTAGCCAATGAATCGGCAAACTGATTCCAATTCCGTGGAATCAGCTGAAAAGACAGTCTATCGAATTCGTCTAGCAGGGCTATGGCAGTATGATGGTACATACAAAGGATCGGGTTCCGCACCATGTACGTCCCATTGAGTCGATTTAAAACCAACTGAGAGTCCCCTTTCACCAACAACTGGCATATACCACCCTTCTTTGCAATATTCAAACCCATAATCAGGGCTTTGTATTCTGCCATATTATTGGTAAAATTCACCCCAAGATAAGCAGCTAACTTCATGACAATGCGTCGTCGGGGGTCGCGGATGACAACTCCTACATTTCTTCTTTTGCATGCACCCCTGGACGCCCCATCAAAGTACAAGGTGTACGTCCATAAAGGGTTTACATATCCTGCCATCCTGAACTCTACTCGTAATTATGGTAATCGAAATTCAGCATATTCAACGGGTGGACTGTAGGCTCCATCCCTCCATCATCATTGAATTCAACAGGGATGCTCGTCAAAAGTTGTAGGCAATGATGGCAGAAGACCTTGATTTCCCAAATAAATGTCCCGCCTTCTTGCTCAATCACCTTGTATCCTTTGCTCCACCAAATGAGCTTTCCCTGATGATACCTCTGTTCCAAATATGGGTGTTCTAAATAAGGGATCAGACGACCCATCAACCTCTATCACGATTTCCTTGCAGATGTTTGATCAATCTTGCCTAGACCTGCAAGGCAGTTATAGCATTAGTACAATCAGAAGTAATAAGGTTTAATCTTATTAAGATTAACCTTATTTTTAAATTCTATCCCCTCAAGGTCAGCTAACAAAACTGTGGATTTATTCTTTCCTATTCTAACGATCTTATAGGGCCCATCCCATTTGGGTTCTAGCTTGCCTGGGAATAATTCACGTCGTGCGTCATAATACAGAACAAGCTGTCCTTTCTTGAAGGTGTATTTCTTGGCTTTGAGGTCGTGTAGCTTCTTCATTCGGCGCTTCGCCACTTCTTGGTGCAATAAGCTCTGCAGCTTAAGCTCATCTAAATGTGCCAGTGTCGTCAAGCGCTCAAAAAGAGCGTCTTCATCGCTCAAAGAATGATTGATGGCAAACCGAATAGTCGGCAGCTCAATTTCTAGAGGCAAGACACACTCCTCCCCATATACTAACTTGAACGGGGTATGGCCAGTGGCTCGTTTGAAAGTCGTATTATAAGCCCACACTGCCACGTATAACTTTTTATCCCAATCCCGTTTCTTTTCCGACACAATTTTGGACAGGATGCCCACAAGCTGCTTGTTGGTGCTCTCAACTTGCCCATTGGCTTGCGGATTATATGGGGTTGTCTTGTTATGCTTGATGTTCCACAACTCTGTCAAACCTTTGATCACCTTATTCAGGAAATGAGTTCCGCGGTCCGACACTAATTCTTTCGGTGGACCAAACCGGCATATTATCTGCTCTAAAAGGAAACTAGCAGTTTCTTTAGCATCATCTTTCCTTGTTGCACGTGCTTCTGACCACTTTGTGAAGTAGTCAGTTGCGACAATGATGTACCTCTTTTGCGTAGTCGATGACGGAGTAATAGGACCCACAAAGTCTATTCCCCACTTCTCAAATGGAAGTATCGCCATAATAGGGGTGAGTGGTCGTTTCCTATTCTCTCGACTATCATGTCGTTGGCAAATATCGCATCGCTTAACATACGCAAACGCATCTTGGAAGATGGCAGGCCACCAATAACCTGCTCTTAAAGCCTTTTGTGCTGTAAGCCGTCCAGCAAAATGGCCACCGCAAGCAGAATCATGGCACTCTTCCAAAATGAATGGCACCTCATCAGGCGTCACACATCGGCGATAGATATCATCAACCCCTTGCCGATATAATGTACCTGCGATCAAGGCAAACTTTAACGCTTGCTGCTTAATTTTCCTTTTCTCAGCCTTAGATAATTCGGATCCCGCCTCTCCTGTTGATAAATAATGCGTTATTGCAGCATACCAGGAGGGAATAGATGCCGTATCTATTTTAAATATCATCTCCATGTCACTACCTTCAGCCACAGATTCTTTCGGCTCCCCAAAGTCCACTAGACATTCCACGATGCCTTGCAACCTTGGTGGCTTACTCTTGATTTCATAATCAAATTCCTGCAAAGTGATCAACCACTTCGCTAAACGATCAGGCGGCTGTAACTTATTCATCAATAGTCGAAGTCCCTCCGCCTTCGTATAAAGTACGACTTTCTCATAGAGAATGTAATGCCTGAATTTCTTGGTCCCAAAGACCATCGCTAGACACAGCTTCTCCATGTAGGTGTAATTGATTTCGGATACCCCCAGCTTCCGACTAGCAAAAGCAATCGGGTGGTACCACTTCTCTTCCCAAATTTGGGCTAAACAGCAGCTGATACTATACATGGTGGCTGCTGAGAATATATAGAACACCTCACCTCTTTTAGGTGCTTTTAAAACGGGCGCTCTTGCTAGCTCTTGTTTCACATCCTCGAATGCTACCTTACAAGGGTCACCCCATACAAACGAACAGCTAAAGGACAATAAATTTGTAAGTGGCAACGTTCTTTCTGCTAAGGTGTTAATGAATCTACGGTAGTAACCAACCGAAGACAGAAAGCTATGAACCTCTTTCGGAGTGCGTGGTGGACCCATGGCAACTATAACTTTCACCTTCTCGGGGTCTGTCGCAATTCCTACCAAACTGACCACATGGCCTAGCAATAGCCCATAAGGTACTCCAAAAGCACACTTCCGTGGGTTTAGGGCGATGCAAAATTGTCTACAGCGCTCAAAGCATTTTCTCAAAATGATCAACTGCCTTTCTCTCACGGTGGCGGCCCCTAAGTCATCAATAAACACCCTCAACTCTTCAGGGGATATGTCACCGAATGTCTTATCGGCTGTTCGTTGCCACGAACCAGGCGCATTGCATAAACCAAAAGCCATCACGTGGTAAGCAAAAGTGCCAAATACAGTGATAAAAGTTGTTTTCAACTTGTCCTCTTCTGCAATTGCCATTTGGTTGTATCCTGCAAAGCAATCCATAAACGAATATATCTCCCTACCCGCTAATTGATCCAAAATCTGGTCAATAAATGGTAATGGGTAGTAGTCCTTAACTGTCTGCTTATTCAGCTCCCTAAAGTCTACACATAAACGGATCTGATTATTCTTCTTCTTTCTAATCACAACTGGCGAACACCATTCTGTGTGTTGCACAGGAAAAATCAAACCCGCTTTTCGAAGCTTCTGTAACTCTTCAAACAGCCCGTCCCTCAATTCGAAAGGCATACGCCTTACTTTCTGCCATACAGGACAACTGCCCTCTTTCAATGGAATTGTATGAACAGCAAGACTGGGAGGGATGCCTCTCAACTCATCATAACTCCAGGCAAAGATATCACGGAATTCCTGGATCAAGGCCACATAGTCCTCCCTTTCTGCTGTGCTGAGCATGGACCCTAATTTGATTGGCCGCGAATCATCAAGCGTACCAAGGTCTAGCTCGATAACATCTGCATCTCTTATACGATCTTGGGCCTCTATCGGCTCGTTCAAAGTGATCTGATAGATGTCCTCCATGGTGGATCCCTCTTTGGACTCATCACTCGATGATGCCTCACTAATAGATGAATCTTCTAATGTCTCCAATTCTGTAGAAGATAGAGGAGCCCTCTCACTCTGCGGGGACTCAGGATAAGCATCAACCACCACACGCTGGGCACCTCTGCCGAATATTAATCGACCGGCAGGTATATCCACTTGGCAATCCGCTTGCAAGATCCAAGGTCGTCCAAGTAATACTTGGTAACTTGGCCGCCCTGCAAAACGAATCACCCTAAAGTCCAACAGGCATTCTACATTTGCAACAGTGACATGGACCTTAGTAATGCAGCCTTCCGGCTGTCTCAAACTATCATCTGCCATTCTGAGAATTGTGGAGGTATCTTTCTGGATCGCAAGACCCAACCTTTCCATCAGTTCAGAACTCATAATGTTGACCGATGATCCCGTGTCGACAATGGCATAATCTACTAATATCCCATCGACATAGGCTGCAACCCTTGGGCAATGTTTCTCAGCATGCTCAAACCAGTCATCACCAACTCGCGCAATACCCAAAGGTTCTACGATGTACCCGGTACGTAAGATCTTTCTAAATTCCTTACGTACTCCTGGGGAAAGCTTAATAAGCTGCAAAAGGTTCACATCCGGCTTGACTTCGCAAAGAGAGCCCGCCAAATCGAATTCATGATAGTTCGATAGAGCTCGCTTTTCACGCCAAATCATCCGCTCTTTAGGTCGCTGAACTGGCTTTATTGCCTCTTTCTTAACTTTCACCTTCTTCTTTGGTGGTTCCTTATCGGCTTTACTTTCTACGGGCTTCAAAGGTCCCCCTTCTAGGGCAGGATACAAAACTTGCGTTCCTTTGTCGCCTTGTTTAGGGTTTCCGTCGACAGGCTTATCCATGTCGGCTTCTCTACCCTTTTTACCTCTTGTAAGGACAGCTCGTAGATTAGAGGTTTCAGCATCATTAACGCGTACAGCCTCAATCAAACTAACCCCACTACCACTTGGTAGCTCCTCCACTGTAGTCTTTGATCGTTGAAGTATTTGTTTAGGCCCATCCTCTCGCTGGGAATCATTTCCTTGGGCACGATGATTAACAGGCCCTGGTTGCCGACTACCCCGCTGGAGAGAACTGATCTTACTCCAGCAAGTAGCCGCTAGATGGCCGGATTTTCCACAAATATCGCACTTAACATTTGGGCAATTTCTTGGATAGTGCTGCCCGCCACACCATTTGCAACTAAACCTCGACGGCGCACCCTCTTCTGGGTATCTACTTCCTATCAAATTTTGTTGTTTTTTAAGGAAGTTGACATCAACGGCTATTTGTCGATACTGCTCCGTAATCATGTCGGTATAATGCTTCATCATGTCCTTAACCTCGCCAAGAACATTGGAAGAACTCGACTCATAGCCTTGGTCATTTCCATGTCGTTCAATCGGCCTAACAATTCGATTAGGCACAGGCTGTTGAGCTGCAGGCATGGTGTTAGAATTGACCGCCTGGCCTCCACTACTTGGAGCCATTTGACTGCCCGTAGGCATCGACATGCTAGGGGGAGCTGGTAATAAAGGGACATTCTGTATCATGTTCCCTCTCCCATTAGGGTTAGCCATCGCTATCCCTTGGCCACTACTGCCATTGGCTATTGCCATATTGTTTCCCAATACTAAACCCATGTTCGAATTGCCTCTAGAAGCATAGGCTGCTTGTAGTCGGGATTCCACCTCTTGTGCTCGTGTAATGGCAGTATCTATATCCCCCAAGGGGACACTACTCAACTGCAATTGGATATTAAAGTCCAAACCATGTAGGAAATATTGCAATTGGGCAGCTGCGGGAATAGGGATAGAGGTGTCCAACTTACGGAAGACCTCTTTTATCTTCTTCGCATAAGCACGAATATCCTCGTGTGGATCTTGGCGGGTCACGTTGAGTACACGCAACCAATATTGCCCACCCCTTTCAGGGGCAAACTCCCTTCGAAAAGCTCCATAAAATGCATCAATGTTCAATATGGTTCCGGCTTCTAAACCATGATACCATATAGCGGCTCTTCCTTTGAGAGTCATGTTGAAGAACATCATTAAATGTCCTTCTTCTTGAATGCGACAGTTAAACATCAACTTTTGAAACTCCCTAATGTGGAGTTCCGCATCTTCCTCAACTAGCCCATTAAAAATGGGTAGCGGGTAACCTAGAGCCGGCAAATCCGTCGTTCCTGCTGGAATTGCAATAGGCTGCGCCATGACGGGGATTGGATTTGCACTAGGAATAGGGAACGGTGGGGTTACACCTCCCGCCATTGACGTGGATTGGCTTATGGCAGGAAGGGGAGCACTAGAGCTTCCACCTTCTCCTAACTTATTGCTTGGGGTCCTAAGACCACTAGATCCACTCCCTCGTAAGGGTTCAGCACCGCTACGCTTAGGGGAATATCTCCTAAAGATTTCAGCACGTCGCCTAGCTCTCTCGTCTCTTTCCTGCTTTTGGATTTCTGCTAGACGATGCTTATCAATAAATAACGGATCGATCTCAGTATCCTTTGGCATAAACTGCTAGTTGGTCCCTAGAAAACCAGGATTCGAGAACCGCCACTTTTAAGCAGCTCCCGGCAGACGCACCACTGATGGACCTAAAAACGGGCCGGCACTGGCTCATGCACTAGCCGGAGCTCGTCACTATGCGCAAGACAACCCCCTCGGCCTCGCGGCCAGGAGCGTCTATCAAAATCTCTGCCTTCCTAAACATTGCGTTTGTAATACGTTGTAGTCCAACTGATCCTAACCCAATATTGCTCCTCAGAGGGAGTCCCTTTCACATAGCCAAAAGGCTCGAATCACATACACATGGGGTTCCTCCTACGGCTGAATGCCGTCAACCCTCTGCGACTCTCCTACACCTCGGGGATTGGCCCCTCGATGCGCCGCTCAACATTTAGACATTTCGCACAAACGTCACTCAAGGTACCAAATAAACGTATCCAGGAATGTACCATTGTCCTTACTTAATTTCCCCTTTAGGATCCCACGACTAGACTACAGCATAGGAACCTCACACTCTCAACGGTGGGTCACAGGCCTACTGAAAACAATTGCTATGCGTATCCAGGAGCTAACTCTGATACTTTTAATTTCCTCTAAATGATCATGCAAAGAGGTGGATGCCTAGTGCTCAAACATTTTAAAAACCACCAGCGTGCAAGTGCAAAACATCTCTTTCATGCTTTTCTTTCTAACCGCTTTGTGCTTCGTTGCAACACCTAGCACCGAAGTGATCTTCGTGCTACTAGGTTTTAATTTTTATCATTATTATTCCGTCCTAGATGCAATGCATATAAAATCAGCAAATTATTCCTCATGCTCAGCGGCATTTAACCATTTTTTCCACAACTCTACCCTCCCCCGCTGATAGTGCATCATTACATTCATTTCTTTTAGGGTTTCCTTGTCATTTTATATGGAGAAAGGAAGGAAACACGCACTAAAACATATAAACAAGGCTGAACTGAAGCATAACTTCATGCCCCAGCCTTGCTATACATCAACAAACATAAATCCTATTTTTTCTATATTTTTCGTAGCCCCAAATGTATTTTTCCCCTATTTTTCATGGTTTTTTTATCATTTTCCCCCATTTTCTTCATTTTCTTGTATTTTTTAAATTGCTGAAAATGAAAACCAGTTTATGGGCTGTGGCCCTTAGTTCATTTGCAACAAAATTGAAAGATTAGTTGATGTGTATCGACGGTTTTCCCCATTTATACGCCCAAAACCCTTGTTTTTCCCCATTTTTCATGGTTTTCGGGTTTCTTGACATTATTTCGAGCCATGAAATGCATGTTTTTCATAATTTCTAGTTATAAACAGTAAGAACTCAGAAGAATCAGCAGCATAATCAAATCTTAGTCCATATGAACGGCATTCCATCAATCAAAAGCATAAAACACTAAATTTTCTTTGTAATTTTTTAGGTTTACCGCTTAAACGCGTGTTTCGGGTTTTTTTTTCCATGGCTGTAGATTTGGAAAACAGCAACACTTCATGTCCAGCAACATCACAAATCACCATTCTCAGCCCGTGGAGCAATCCGGTCCATGCCGGACAAGTCTCCATCATTCTTTCTTCATTGCTCCTTCCCACACATGAACTGCCTCTTAGAAGAGAGAGAGGGAGGAGAGAGAAAGACTGAAATCAGAATTCTTCATAGAGACCACCATTTCTCGGGCGAGAGGCGGCGATAGAGTCCACAGACAGAGGGGAATGAAGCCCCATAATCCATTGGGGGGGTTGTTTGCAGCAGCCATGATGCCTCTCATCCATTCATGGCGCATTTTTCGGGCGCCATCTTCTTCCACGTTTTTTCATGCCTCTTCATTCTCTCTCCACGTTTTTTGCTTCATAAGGTGCATAAAATTTTTGGGGGGGTCCCAAACTCAAAAGGCATGCTCAAATTTGGCCTCCCAAGTGTCCACCTTTTCATATCTTGACCGTTTCCTTGGCCATTTCCCCGTCCGGACTCCGAATCGAGCTCTGAAAAATCCCGGGCGTCCGGCTTAGCATCCCGCATTGGCCAGTAGCTTGTGTCAACCCGCACAACTGTCTGAAAAATTATGAAAAATCAACAAGTGTCGCTCGGGCGCCTTTAAAGCACTTTGGCGCTTAAAATCGTCCTAGATCGAGCCGCCGCCTTTGACAGTGAATATTTTTCCCTTGATATTCATAATTTTTAGCTATTTTTAAGCACTTGCCGTCTCCTAAATTCCGCTCTCAATAAGCCTTTTATACAACATGGGGCTACTCTATTTGTACGAGGCAGGGTGAGTCTGGGTGGTCGAGCGACTGAGGCTGTATTGGTGAGGGGCTCCTATGAGGCTGGGAGGGGAAAATGTCGACTAGGACTCGAATGGTGTAGTCCGTGCTGCAACTGTTTCCAGAATGCTTTTAAACAATGCGTTAAATTCTTGCTTGTCCCAAGCTACCCTCTCCTCTTTCAAGCACCTGGTGCTCGAGCGTCTGGTAGGAGCCTGCACGGCTGGTGTTGCCACACCCTGTGTGCTCCCTTGAGCTTCTGTTCCCCTGGCCTGGGGATCTTTTGGCCTACGTTCGGGCCAGTGCCGCTTTGTTTCTTTGCATATCTTTTAAGGGTAGGTATGTAGCATTTCAGTGGAGGCGCTTTTGCTACATGCTCCCTTCGACGGTGGATAGTGTCCTTGCAAGCCAACTGCACTGGGTGCTCCATGTCGGCTATTGTAGGGGGACCTACAAAATGCGAACCAAGGATTAGGCCTTGAGGCAAGATAAAACTATTTGCATGGAAGGGATTATACAGTGGGTTATCAAGCGCATATGATGAGGAGGGGAGAGGTGAGGCATGTAGTGTTTGTTGTAGAGGGATGGCCCCCATGATGATGTTCGTTTTGCCTCCAACCATTAGCAGATATTGGCTTATGCTAAGTTGTGTGGATTGGTTGCCATGGAGTGGAGCAGGGGTCATCCTCGGAAGGATAGACCGGAAAGGGGAAAGGTGTATAGAAAGGGACGGTATCCCGTCTACACCATCAGAGTTGTTAGTCAAGGCTTTCGATGGTAGTAATGAGGGTTGCATGCCCTTCACTTGGAGGTGGGGAAGGTCACACGACTTTTAAATGTGTGATGAGAGGAGGACTTGAGGAGCTTAGCCTGTCAAACCCAACTCTTCTCCCTACACTTGACTATCATTGCTTGTGTGTGTTGATATTGCCTATACAGGGTCACACAAAAATCATTGTTTATTTATATACATATTTACGAATCCATGTCACTTCATGAGGATAAAAGCTAATTGTAGAACTCCAGATTGTACTGAAGTGTGGCACACGTATCTAGTACTTGTGGCGGTGAGAACCTTATCAGCCAAAGAGTTCTCTTGCCTAGTTCCAGCTAAGTTCGTACCTCGAATGGTAGTTAGCACTCGAAAGGAAGTTGGCGCCACATAGGTTGGGTCTCTTTGAGACCGCCATTTGGCCAATCGCTCTTCTGAGGCTGTCATGATTTGGTCTCCTAGTTTAGCCATTGCAACACGATTTTCAAACCAGCATTTCTCAAATTGACTTTGACCCTTCAATTGTTGCTTTAGTTGCTCTATCTCTAAGAGATTTGGTTGGTAGAGCACATCATTGAATGTTACAGTTAAGTGTAGTTCGTCGGCTTCCTCGTCAGAGATGAGTCGCATGCATTCATGCAAGAGCCTATTATAGTGCTCGTTAAGATGTTCTTGCTCTTCCTAGGATAGGGAAAATGGCAAGTATTCTCCAAGTTGCTCCTTAGGGAATGCGCCCATGTCTGCAAGGACGTAGACACGTGTGAACACCTTGAGCTTAGCATCCAACTCAGTTAAGCATTCTGCAACACTTCTATGTTCAACGAGGGCTTGCTCACTTGCTATCTCATGCAAGGTTCTAGGAGTTTGCCTAGGGTTTAGCATAGCTGGGGGCTCAGGCCTTGATGAGCAAGATTGGTCGACGCTAGGATTGCTTTTGCTCTCGGGGATTGTGCATTTTTCATGAGCTTTTGCTGCTATTTTGTCATGGTTCTCCTCGGACGTGACTAGTATAGATTTGTCACCCTGTTGTGATAGCATTGTATCCACTCTTGATTGGTCGATGCGAGTTCTATTGTTGGCGGATTGAGTGTTGAAAGCAACTGCTAATGGCAACGGCTGCTTTGATTTTTAAGAGTACACAGATGTGTCTGAGGTTTCACCACTATTAAGAGAGACATCAATGGGTTCATTGGTGGATGGACTTGATGCTTTATTCACCAGCTCTCCAATGCTGCTATTGTTTTCATTGTTTTTCCTCTTTTTCTTGGTTAGTGAAGGTGCATACCTTAATGAATCAAGACCTTGAACTAGGTCAACCATTGATGTGCTTGGTTGGGCCTCAACTTTTCCCTGCTCTGGTGTGTCCTCATGGGACATACCCGTGGCCTGCTGAATAGCCTTGCTAGGTTGTGAGGGTACAACTACCTCCCTTTTTGGAGAGTCTAGCTCTTCCCTTCTGTTTAAATCCTCCAGTCTAGGCTTTAGGCACTTTGGAAGTGCTGGAGTTATTAATGAAGTTGGTCGCGACACCTCCTCCACAGGTAAACTACTAAGGACACGTTCCGCAAGGGGCATTGTCATGGCCAAGGGCTATGACCACTGTGATCCCTGATTTGAAGTAGTAGCAGTTAGTTCAGTGGACTTGCTACTATTGGTGGATTGCGGTGTCAAGTCCTTAGGGAAATTGGAAGTGGTCGTGTCTTTTGTTGCCCTTAGAGCATTCACTTACGTAGATCGAGTATTAGTTGAGCTAGCCATGGTGGATTGCACAGTCATATCCTTAGATTGAGAGCTAAGGGTGGTGTTGTGTCCTGCCTCTTGGACATTTGGAAGCTCTGATGTAGGTAGAGATTGGGATTGAGTAGCCGCACTTGACGAGTGTTGTGCTTCCTATGTCCGTTTAGGGGAAGAGGGTGTAGGAAACTTGGGACTCCTAAGTGGCTTTGATACTGACTGGGAGATTTGCTTGTGGCTGTCAAAGGATTTTGCTATTTGCTTTGTTGAGCATTTAACCTTGCCATGAGCAATGTTGTGCCTATGATGCCTGCTATCCTCTTGGGGAATCAAAGGCTCCTTGGGCACTAGTGGCTTTTGCGTATCCTTCACAATTACATTTGATGTCTGCTTGTCAAGCACACTAGGCTGAGGATCTACCCTCCAATTGGTCCCATTGGGTTTCTTGATTTTGACCATGAGGGACTCCGTCACTCCACTGTTTTTGACTTGAGACTTGGTTTTTCATTTAGATCTCCTCCTACGCTTCTTTGCTCTTGATACAATCTGGCCTTCAATCGACAAAGGAGATTTAACAGGGGGTTTTGATACCCAAATCCATCGGTTACCTGCATAATACCCTTGAGCACGTAGCAATGCTTTGGATATCCATCATGACGTTGTCGTATTGCTGTGCATTCGAGGTGTGAAAACCACCCAAAAGTTGTGCGTGTGATTTGATACTTTGTACATACTTAGTTGTTATGTTTGCTCTTTCATTCTATGCTGAAGATGGAGAAGAACATGGAGTTTTGGTAGACTGGTAACTCGAGATGCAATCTCATGGGCTACACTTATTTCAAGATATGCCGATTATGGGCTTTGTGAGGATGTTTCCAACATCTACAATTGGATGGTATTTCTGCTGATGCTAGTACATTTGTTTATAGCCTGAAATCATGTAGCATCATAGGAGCTTTAGATACAAGCCGAGAACTTCATGTAGAGATATAAAAAATAGGGCTAGATAATGAGTTTCGTGTTGGCAATACACTTGTGGAAATGTATAACAGATGTGGTCGGGCTTCAAGCATGTGGCATTCTTTGGGCATGGCTGCAGTATATTGAGCTCATCTTTGGTGGCATGGATCCTAGACATTACATTGGACAACATACTTACGTGCCAGTCACACGAAAAGGCTACTGGCAGTTTGATATGGGAGACTTTCTCGTAGGTGGAAAGACAACTGGTTTCTGTGACAATGGCTGTGCTGCTATTGCTGATTCTGGAACATCTTTGATGGCTGGGCCAACGGGAATCATAACAGCTATAAATGAGGCCATTGGAGCATCTGGTGTCATGAATCAGCAATGCAAGGCCATGGTGTCTCAATATGGTGATATGATTATTGAAATGGTTAAGCCTCTATGGATTTTTGGAGATGTTTTCATGGGCGTTTACCACACGGTTTTCGATTATGGAAATACACGTGTAGGCTTTGCTAAGGCCGCCTAATTGTCGTGAGGGCCATGGGAAAATATCTTTAATCATATTGACAATGAAGTGATTTGCAGGCTTGGTTGATATAAAAAAGTGTGATTAATGCTGAAATTGGCCCGCTTTCCTGGGGAAAAAAGAGGATTTTCTGGAAAAAGGGGGGAAAAAGCAGATTCGAAAAGCAGGAAAGATTCGGCAGTTTAAGGAAAGGAAGGAAAAAAAACAGAGGAGAGGATCGACGGGAGATGGAGGGAAAAATTCTTTCTCTCTAGACTCTGCTGCTCCACTGGGGAAGAGGGGCAGAAAAGCTAATCTGGGGCAAGAATGCGTGGTGGACAAGAACACTATTTTTGGGGACATTGTGATCGCAGGGAAAAGTAGGAAGTCGTCAACTGGAAGAAAAAAACGGCTGCTCTCGTCAATGGAGAGCTGAAAAAAAGCTACACCAAAAGGCGGGGAAGGAGATGTGTACTCAAGGTGTTGCGACCGGACGGTAATGGTGCCTTAACGGGTCTCAGCTCAGACGGGGCTCAGATATCAGTTAAGCAAACCCCCCCCCCATCGCTTCCTTTAGCTAGTATGTGGAGGTGATCGGCGTTGCAGACAGTGGTCGCTCTCTTAGGGCCGAAATTTGCACCAACTTTGACGACAACTTTGAGTTCTCTACATACAATCAGCTTGTTCAAATGGCGAATGCAGAACACCAGCCTCTTTTCATATAAACCGAAAGAAGAACCGTCGAACTTACTGGAGTTTCTGACTTCTTGCACCATGATGTTTTCTTCCATGAAGGTTTTAGAAACACAAAAAATCTGCTTTTCTGGCACAGAATGATGTCATCCATACCGCGAAGGGCCATGTGTTTGTATAAGCGACTGATCTATGGCTCCTAACCCAAACAGCTAAAGACTGGTTTTGCTAATTCTCTTGGGAAGCAATTGTTTTGAGCATGCATAGTGCTTCTCTACTTGGGATTTTGTAACAGGAACTCCCGATGCCACACTTTTGAGACGTTGAAGAAGACTAATCCGGATGCTGTGAGTAGTATTCAATAAGTGTTTGGTGCAACAGCAAGAGTAACAGTGGAGAATATAGGTACTGGAAGTTCCTCTGTCTTACAGAAACTTCTAGTAGTGGCTTCGATGATCCAATTGTGTCTGCTTCCACAACAGTGGGATTGATCTTGGTATAATTGGTTGGGGTGTGAAAAGAGCTACACCTGTATACATGTCAAGTGCTGCAAATGGAAATAATGCCTTAAAGAAGCTCTCTTTGGATAACACGAAGACAGGAGGTGGCAGACAAAGGTGCTGAATGAAAAAGGTGATCAACATCGGCATGTGCGATTTGTATTATGGGTGATCGATGGCATCTGCAGCAAACCAGGAAGGAAACTACCTTAATGTTTAATGAGAACTTTGTGAAGAAGCAGATGAGGTTGATTAGCTCTTTATGACCTTAATTCCTTCTCCAAATATAACTACTTTGCCTTCCATTCTTTTTCCTATGCTTAGTAGAGGTAGAACTGCCCTTCTTGTAAGCAAGGAGTCTTGAATATCTTTGGGAGAGACATGCTACCTATTGTTCCAAATGATATGATGAAAACCAAGTGAAGCTTCATAGGGATTCACACTACATGAAAAATTTGTTGACATGAGTTTTTGTCAAGCCATTTATTGGAAATGCTCCCAATCAGATGTAGCTGATTATATGTCTCATATTATCTGAAATTGAGCTTTCAAATTGAATATAATCTTGTTAGATTGATCTTCTATCTTGAAATTTCTCAAGGACCTCTGTGGTTGCGACTTTTCTTTCGAAACCCTTCGACATCTTTGGTGAACCCGACGTGAAAGCGTCGCAGAAATTTCAGGATGGGAGATACTTCAGCCTCTATTTCAGCTTCTTCTACAACTCCAACTGCGTCTACTTCAGCTCCATCAATGACTGCTGCGTCAAGTACTTCAACGGAGGATCTAAAGCAGATTTTGCAGAATATGTCCATGTATATGCAGCTCCAAAATCAGCAGACACAATTGTATATGCAGCAGTAGTAACAATTGCATCAACAGCAGTTGTCACAGCAAAGGCTACTCTATTCGGAGCAGGAGAATGCAAACAGCGCGACTAAGGCTATTGAAGCAGTTGAGAATGAGAAGAAGATATTTGACGGGCGTAATGTTTCAGCATATTTGAAGATATATGAGATCAAGATGGGGTTTTTTGGAGTTCCAGCTGGACTTATGAGTAAGTACTTCCTTCGTCTTGTCATACCCGCTTTGAGGCAAAAGTGACTGATCTTTTTATTCAAAATACACATTGGCAAGATTTTAAGAAGGCCTTGAAAGAAGAATACTTTCTTGAGGACTTTGGCATGGCTACTCGGCAGTCATTCCGAGAGTGGGTCTACATGCCAAACAAAGGTCTAGCTGCTTCAGAGTTGATTCGAGAATTTGAGGAGAGGTATAGTCAGCTTGATGCCATAGAACAAAGAGCATTGGATGTTGAAAAAGTTGAGCTTTTCTTGCAAGCTGCAGATCCTGCTCTTCAAGAAGAATTGGGTGAGCTTCTTGAGGATTGCACGAAGCCTATGGGTCTTAAAACTGATTGGCATGATGCTCAGGATGCAGTCTCGACTTTGACCAAGGGGAGGATATGGAAGGCTCGCCTACAAAATGGTTCTATGACACCTACACCATCATCAGCTCCTATGTCTGCTTCTATCCCTGTTATTTCTTCTCCTCCACAGCCAGTTTCTTGGCATATCCCAGTGCCTACTGTTTCCACTCCACCTATTCCTCCTGTTCCACGACCGATGCCTACACCTTCTACTCCAAACCCATCCGCTCCATCGGTGCCTACCTCTCTTGATGACATAATTAAAGGCATAACAGATTTGGCATTGGAGTCAGTCAAAGCGGAGTTGGTGGGAAAGTTGAAGGAGCAGTTTGCTTCGACTGCACCTACTACTTCTTCTAGTGCTCCTACTGCACCTAGGAGTGCTCCTAGTGCACCTAGGAGAGATCGGAGATGTATTTGGTGCGATAGTACGGACCATCAACATTGCAGGGATTGTGAATCTTTTCAGGATGCAAGGAGGCAGAATTTGGTATATTGGGGACAAGATGGTAAGATTTGGTTGACTGAGATAGGAGCTCCACTTGCTACCAACTTTGGTAAAGGTGGAATGAAGAAGTTAGTGGATGACATGGCTGCGCGTACTTCTTATGTGACAGCTAGAGGTGATGCTTCTGCATATGGAGTCCAGATTGAGAAGGGATCAGAGACTCAGTCAGCACTATGGACTTATGCTATGGAGACTGCAAACAAGGGGAAAATTCAGCAAACTGTTTTGACTAGTGCAGGCTTTAGCATCAGATCAGAGATAGGTTGGGACTCACCTGTTGACAGGTACTCTATTTATGCTTATTTGGCTAAGTCTCATGGTGCAGATGTACTTGTTGAGGAGAAGCGTAAGGGGGATGATGAAAATCCAAGTGCAGCTAAGAAGACTAGAGAGGGTGAGTTTGTTACTCCACCTACTGCAGGACCGTCTTCAAGACTAGGGCCAGATCGACAGATGGAAGATGCTCAAAAGAGAGAAAAGAGGCAAGAGCCTAGAGAGAGAAAGCAGCCAGGGTTCAGATTGATGTCCGATATTGAGACATCTACAGACATGAGGAAAATCTTTAATGATAAGATACTTAGCAGTGAGGTGACTTTCACTATTTCTGAGATTTTGGGCATCTCGAAAAGAGAGTTTCAGGATCAGTTTTAGGAGGTCCTGAAGAGGAAAAGACATGCATTGTCTACCACTGATACACAGGGAGTTTTGATTGGGGAGTTGGATGAGGATGAGGATGAGGTTATGGTTGAAAATGCTTCTGTTTTTCCGCAGGTAGAGAAGAGGGTTCAGCCTATGCATTATGCTAAAATTGATGAGCCTGTCATGATACCGCGTAGTCACTTTTCGTGGAGCCATTGGGCTAGGGCAACTACAGAGACGATGGTAAAGATTGGAGAGAAACAGGTGCCTTACGTTGCATTGGTGGATCATGGTTCAGAGATTAATCTCATAGTTCGTGGAGTTTATGAGAGTAACAGATGGCCTATGGATGTAGAGCATGGGTGGCGTATGAGAGCCGCTAATAAGACTGCAGGTGATTTGTATGCTGCCTGTCCTAGTGTCAGGGTTTCTATTGGTGATGTAGAGGAGGATTTTCATTTCTTTGTGCAGGATTCATGCTCTTATCCTATAATTCTTGGACAGCCATTCATCACAGAGATGCGCATGGAAACAAAGGTCATGGATGATGGATCTGCTTATGCACGAATTCGCAGTAAAGATGGTATGAGAGCAGTTCAGTTTATGACTGTATGTGTGAACCATGTTAGAAACAGGGATACTCTCAGAGATGCACCTTTGTCCACTGTGAGGGATTCGGGTTTTCATTAGGTACCGCCGTTTCGCGAGACGACGGTGGTACAGAGGAGAGGAGATTGGAGTTCTCGCCTCCTGGCAGTAGTGTTTTCTCCTCCGATTTTGTTGGGATTTCAGCAAACAATTCAATGAGTTATCAGAAGACTTCTAGGTTGCCTAGAACTGCCAGGCAGTATATATGCAGGAAGGAGAAAAATTTGAAAAATGTAGGAATTTTGGAGGATGATGAGCACATAGATGGGATGTATGACAGTGTGATTTGTGCATATACGATGACAGAGATGGGAGATATGCTGAAAACTGATATGCAGAATTGTCACAGTAATGTATTAGTGCAGTCCCTGGACATGTTTCATGAAATTGCAGATTTTATGTCACAGATTGAGTCAGAGGCTGAAGTAACTCAGCAAAGAGTATTGAGTGCTGAAGAAATTCAGCAAACAGAGTTTCCAGCTGGTTATGATCAGCTTTCAGAGAGACAGAGGGCTGAAAACTTTCAGCCAACAGAGTTTACTGCTGAAATATTTCAGCATCCAGAGTTTAGGGCTGTTTCTATGCAGTCCATAGAGCAGAGGGCTGAGGATATTCAGCCATTGGAGTGCAGAATTGCTGATTTACAGCAAGATTTATGTAATGCAGAAGAGCATAATGAAGCCAGGGTTGACACAAAATACAAAACTGTGGATAAGAAGGTGGAGCCGGTTGTTGTACCGCTTCCACCTGACAGTAATCAGCAAATAGAGAGGACTGCTAAATAGCCAATTTTGAGGAATCCGGAGCATATTGGTCATAAATTTTCAGCAGAGACTCTTGTGAACTGAAAATTGGAAATGGTGATTTCTTGCTACCCATAGAGAAGCAATGCTTTCAGGATATGCTTGAGCGTCATGGAAGGGGATTTGCTTTTTTCCCACATGAGATTGGATGTGTGAATCCTGATATTGTTGCTCCTATGGTCATATTTACTATTCCTCATATCCCATGGAATCTCCAACCTATTCCAGTGCCTAAGGCACACTTGCCAAAGCTGATTGATTTATTGAATGAGAAAATCAGGATGGGAATCCTTGAGCCTTCATCTGCACCATACTCAAACAGGTGGTTTACAGTTCCAAAGAAGAATGGTACTCTCTGATTTATTCAGGACATGCAGCTAGTGAACAGAGTTACTATCAGGAATGTTGGTATAGGTCCAGTTGTGGATGAGTTTGGAGAGGCATTTGCTGGACGTGCCATCTATTCTTTAGGTGATTTGTATTTAGGATATGATCAGTTTCAGCTGGCTTTGGAAAACAGGGACATAACCACCATGAGAACTCCTATTGGTCTTGTCAGGATGTGTACCTTGCCTCAAGGTGCCACTAATTCTATTGCGCATATGATGAATGCCATGTATAAGGTCCTTCGTGATTATATACCTCAGCTTACTATGCCTTTCTTGGATGATGTGCCCATTAAGGGGTGTGCAGAAGAAGAGAAAAATGAGAGTCTAAATGAGCAGGGATACAGATACTTTGTGGCTGATCATATTTCAGCATGTGAGAAGATTTTGGCCAGGTTAGAAGAAGTGAACTTGACACTTTCAGGGCAAAAATCTATTTTTGGAGTGAATGAGGTTGTCATTGTTGGACATATGTGTGGATATTATGGTAGGAAACCCTCACCTGATAAGGTGAATGCTATAGGCAAGATTGCGGAGTATTGTTCTACCACTTCAGAGGTACGGAGATTCATTGGAGCTTGTGTGTTTTATATGATTTGGATACCTCATTTTGCACACATAGCAGATTGTTTGTATCAGCTGTTTCGAAAGGGGCAGAAATTATTTTGGGATGAGAGCCACACTAGAGCCATGCGAAAAATGAGGAAGTTATTGCAGATTTTTTGGAAGATGGTGAAAAGATGGTTTGGGCCATACATAGTCAGACATGTCCTTGATAATGCAACATATGAGCTGACAGAATTGGATGGGACAGTGCTTAGAGTGCCTATTGCTGGAAAAAGAATCAAGATTTTCAAGAAAAGAGATGATGAGGATTATGCATTGGAAGAATTTTCAAGAGAAGAGCAACGAGAAGAAACTTCAATGGAAGAGACATATGATATGAAAGATAATCTTGTTGATCTACCGGCAATACATAATGAAGAAATTGATTTGTTTGTGGATCTTGATGATAACGATCATGGGTAGTTGGCCCATTCGGAGGATGCGCATGATTAAAGGGGGTGGATGTCGTATTGCTGCGCATTCGAGGTGTGAAAACCACCCAAAAGTTGTGCGTTCGATTTGATACTTTGTACATACTTAGTTGTTATGTTTTCTCTTCCATTCTATGCTGAAGACGGAGAAGAACAGGGAGTTTTGGTAGACTGGTAACTCGAGATGCAATCTCATGGGCTACACTTATTTCAAGATATGCCGATTATGGGCTTTGTGAGGATGTTTCCAACATCTACAACTGGATGGTATTTCTAGTGATGCTAGTACATTTGTTTACAACCTGAAATCTGTAAAATATTACACGGCGCAGCGAACAGAATCTGAGAAAGAGATAGAGAGTACACAACAGATAAGAGGAGAATCAGTAAAATTCTTTAACTCCAAACAACTGATACAAAGATGGCTCTGTCCACCCGTGCGCTTCCAATGAATGAAGCTTAGATGGCGATCTAGACAGAAGATAGGTGAAGAGCTTAAGGCTAGCTGGAACAACAACTCTGACTGGGTGAAAGATGAGTGTAAGATGGCTGCGAAGGGGTTTAGCTTTTATAGCCCGCGAAGGTCGTTAGGTCGGCCTGCTGACCGACCTACCATATGAGCCTCCACTAGTCGGCCAGGGAATATTCCAGGGAATATTCCCTTTACCATCGGGCCGGGGGCGCTGCCCCCGGACCCCCGCCAGGGGGGCCGCTGGCCCCCCTGGGACCCCCCAGCCAGGGGCCGCTTCCGCGGCCCCTGGACCCCACAATAGGGGCCCCTTTTAACTCCCTTACCACGCAACTCAATGCAATGTGCCTCGAGTTGCTACCAGCTTAACCACTCCGTCTAACCCAAAGATTAGACCCATAACAGTCACCTTTTTGCCATCCGGTCACATAGACCTCATCTGATATACAAGTCAGGACTCAACCAATGTCCGGGCTCACATTTGGCTTCTCCTCATAATGGGGGCCTTACAACTTTGAGCACCATGGATCATTGGTAGCACCTAATGAGGGTGGGGCATTGATCATATCTAACACCCCCCCTCAATGTCCACCCATAGGTGAACTATCTCCTCGGCCCAATGCCGAGTCTCTGAAGATGAACTTGAAGCAGATCCTTCGTAAGTGCTTTGGTGAAGATATCTGCTCCATTCTCCTCTGTTGGACAGTAGACCAATTCCACTATCCCATCCTCCATCAAATCACGCACATAGTGATACTGGATCTCTATATGTTTGGTGCGTGCATGAAACACTGGATTTTTGGCAATGGCGATGCAACTCTGATTGTCACATCTCAGCACAGTTGGTTCTTCATCCTGCACTCCCATATGCCATAGAATCCTTCTCAACCATACGGCCTCACATGCAGCAAAACAAGCTGCCTTGTACTCTGCTTCGGTAGAAGACAATGCCACTGTTGGTTGCTTCTTACTAATCCAAGAGAAAATTCCTGAACCCAAAGAGAAACAATAACCAGAAACTGACTTCCTGGAATCAATGTCTCCTGCCCAATCTGAGTCACAGTTCCCCACAAGAGAAGTTCCGAAACTGTATGTGATACCATAGTCAAGAGTTTTCTTCAAGTATCTGAGCACCCGCATCCCAGCCTTCCAATGACTCTCATGAGGTTTGTTTGAGAACCTGCTCAAAACACCAACAGCAAAACTGATATCTGGTCTGGTGTTACACAAGTAGATTAGACTGCCGACCAACCTCCTATACCTCCCAATGTCTGCTAGTGCTGATGTATCCTCAACGGATAACTTTACATTCACCTCCATAGGTGTAGCTATCTCCTTGCACTCGGTCATGCCAAATGCCTTCAAGATCTCCCATGCATACTTCTTCTGAGAGATGAAGATCTTTCCTGGCTCTTGCCAGACTTCAATCCCCAAACAATAGTGCAGCAAGCCCAAGTCTGTCATTTCAAACTCAAAACTCAAAGCCTTTCGAGTTTGGTTGATCATATCTTCATAGTCACCTGTAATAAGAAGGTCGTCCACATATAGGACAATCACTACAGACTTTTTACCATCCCTGTAAACATACAAGTTAGCATCTGAGGCACATCTTTTGAAGTTTAGGTTTAAAAAGAACCTATCTATCCGTTGGTACCATGCTCTGGGGGCTTGTTTCAGCCCATACAATGCCTTCTTCAGTTTACACACTTTGTTCTCAGAATGGGGGGCCTCAAACCCTGGTGGCTGAGCCACGTACACCTCCTCCTTGAGGTCACCATTTAAGAACGCTGACTTAACATCCATTTGGTACACTGGCCACTTCTTGTGGGCAGCCACTGCAAGTACCGTGCGAATAGTGGTCATTCTGGCAGTTGGGGCAAATGACTCTTGAAAATCAAACCCTTCAACTTGTGAAAATCCTTGGGCAACCAGTCTAGCTTTGTACTTTTCTAAGGTACCATCAGCCTTGTACTTTACCTTCCAGATCCACTTGGTGCCAATAATCTTCCGCTTTGCTGGCCGATCCACTAGCTCCCAAGTGTCATTCTTCATTATGCTGTCATACTCCGCCTGCATAGCAGCCTTCCATGATGGATCTGCAAGTGCTTCTTCTAAGTCAGTTGGCTCCTTTACTTCTCTCATAATCTCAACCATCAAGGCCATGTTGACTATGTGAGCAGAAGCCCTCCTTTGCTCCTCTATTCTCTGAGACCTCCTTGGTCCGTCTGCCTTCTCCTCAACAGATGCAGGCATAGGATTATTGTGGTCATAGAGCTGCTTCACCCAGCGCGGCAATGGCTTTTCCGGTGGGGTGATGTCAGGTTGGTGAACTTTTTCCTCATCATCTGAAGATGATGCTTCCTCCTCCTTAAGGATAGGGATAGCTCTCGGGACAGGTTCATAGTGGACTACTTCTTCGCTTGATGATAAAGTGGAAGACCTTGCCTTCTCCTCCTCCACTGTATGCGGCTCCTCCTTGAACACCACATCACGGCTCGCGATGATCTTCTTTGCCTCTTGGTCATATAACTTGTAAGCCTTCTGCTCATCACTATAACCCAAGAAGATACATTTTTTGCTTTTTGGTTGTAACTTGTTTCTCTTCTCATCTGGAACATGTGCATAACATTCACATCCAAAAATTCTGAAATGTGAAACAGATGGTTTCTTACCAGTGTAAGCCTCATGAGGTGTTTTTCCCTTGAGAGCCTTTGTGTAGCTCCGATTTAGAATGTAGACTGCAGTATTAACAGCTTCAGCCCAAAAATGGTTAGGCAATCCCTTGCCCTTTAGCATGCATCTTGCCATCTCCACAATGGTACGATTCCTGCGTTCCACAACACCATTCTGCTGAGGTGTGTGAGGCGTCGTCAATTGACGCTTGATCCCTTTGCTCTTGCAAAAGCCTTCAAACTCCTTTGAGTTGAACTCACCACCACCATCTGTTCTAAATTTCTTCACACTTTTCCCTGTTTCATTCTCAACAAGTATTAGCCATTCTTTAAACTTACCAAAAGCTTGAGCCTTATCACGAAGGAAGTACACCCACATCTTCCTACTGTAGTCGTCGACAATCAACATAAAATAAGAAGATCCCCCCAAGGCCTGTGTAGGCATCTTACCACACAAGTCAGCATGCACCAACTCTAGAGGAGCATGTGCTCTATTCTTGCTTTCTTGTGGAAATGCCTTTCTCTGTTGCTTGCCCATCATACAAGCTTCACATGGTTCCTTCAATTCAGTTATTGTAGGTAGGTGAGCAACCATACCTTGCTTTTGCATCTCCTTCAATACTGCAAATCCGATGTGTCCAAACCTTTCATGCCAAAGCTTACTTGTGCCCACTCCAGCGGTGGCTGTAAGAGCACTTAGCTCATACAGGTTGTTCCTTCTTTCTCCTTTGCCAACAATTGTGCCAGCACTATCAATAATTTCTGCACCTGTCTTCTTGAACCTCACTTCATGACCAAGATCAGTTATGGCAGCAACTGATAAGAGATTTCTCCTGATTTCGGGAACATACAACACATTTGAAAGCTTTTTGACTTCACCATTTGCAGCAACAAAAGAAATAGTACCTGTGCCCGCAGCAGGGCATTTAGCATCATTTCCAACCGTCACAGTGATGGATTCTTGTAGAGGCTGCATAGAACTGTATAGACCTTTCTTGTTGGTCATGTGACGGGAGGCCCCACTATCCAACACCCAAGAGTCAGTGGTAGATTCTTCTTGCGCCGAGGAGCACACTTCCTCAATGGTCGCCATGAATAATTCCAACTCTGCTTCAGCCGTATTGGCTGTCTCTTTCCCTTTAGTTTTAAGGGTACCATTCTTTTCATCTGCCTTCTTGACACGACAATCTGCAATTGCATGTCCTTTCTTCTTACAGTAGAAGCACTCTCCTTGAAACTTCTTCTTGCCGCCCTTTTTCTTTTTGTCACCATCATTTTTGGTGGAGGAAACACCTTTGCCTTTTGCATTGGCAGAGAATGCAGCATCTCCATTGTTGCTTCCTTCTCGGGCTTTCAGCCTCAACTCCTCCTCCATTAATAATGCACAAAACTCCTCAAAAGTCAAAGCTTGAGGTCTCACCTGAGTATTAAGGGCAGTTACTAGTCCATCAAACTTTTGTGGACAAATCCGAAGACACCTCCGAGCTAGCTCTTCGCTAGTCTTTTGTATCCCAGCGCCAGCCATCTGGTCGCGCAGATTCTTAATCCGAGTGATGAATGCTTCAACCGTCTCTCCTTCAGCAAACTTCTCCGCTGCTAGTTGATTCTCCAAGTTTTGAATCCTTGTTTGGTTTCGTGTTTCATACTGACTCCTTAGTACATTCCAAGCCTCTGACGCTTTGGTTGTATGCTGAATCAGAGTCAAAACACTGTCAGAACAGCTTGTAACTAAGGCACACAATGCATCTGCATTCCTTCGTTTCCAAGCTCGTAGAAGATCTGCATTCGGAGGAATCATCACACTAGGATTTGATGGGTCGGGGGTAGGCTGTGGTTCTGCGTTAGTCCCCAGCACAGTCTCCAAAAGCTCATAAGAATCAAGGATAGTAGTAATTTTGAACTTCCACAAGGTGTAGTTTGTACCATCTAACTTGCCTTCGCTGAAGGTTGGTGGACGAATCCTCAGTGTTTGAATAGCCGGTACAGCAGCACCACCTCCTGCACCGCTTCCTGATGCGCCAGAACTGCTTCCCGGAGTCGACATCGTTTCTCTTTGCTGTTGAAGCCTTTGCCTCTTGCACGCTCTCCGATCTCTAGAGCCCCCTGGGCTCTGATACCATGTAAAATATTACACAGCGCAGCGAACAGAATCTGAGAAAGAGATAGAGAGTACACAACAGATAAGAGGAGAATCAGTAAAATTCTTTAACTCCAAACAACTGATACAAAGATGGCTCTGTCCACCCGTGCGCTTCCAATGAATGAAGCTTAGATGGCGATCTAGACAGAAGATAGGTGAAGAGCTTAAGGCTAGCTGGAACAACAACTCTGACTGGGTGAAAGATGAGTGTAAGATGGCTGCGAAGGGGTTTAGCTTTTATAGCCCGCGAAGGTCGTTAGGTCGGCCTGCTGACCGACCTACCATATGAGCCTCCACTAGTCGGCCAGGGAATATTCCAGGGAATATTCCCTTTACCATCGGGCCGGGGGCGCTGCCCCCGGACCCCCGCCAGGGGGGCCGCTGGCCCCCCTGGGACCCCCCAGCCAGGGGCCGCTTCCGCGGCCCCTGGACCCCACAATAGGGGCCCCTTTTAACTCCCTTACCACGCAACTCAATGCAATGTGCCTCGAGTTGCTACCAGCTTAACCACTCCGTCTAACCCAAAGATTAGACCCATAACAGTCACCTTTTTGCCATCCGGTCACATAGACCTCATCTGATATACAAGTCAGGACTCAACCAATGTCCGGGCTCACATTTGGCTTCTCCTCATAATGGGGGCCTTACAACTTTGAGCACCATGGATCATTGGTAGCACCTAATGAGGGTGGGGCATTGATCATATCTAACACCCCCCCTCAATGTCCACCCATAGGTGAACTATCTCCTCGGCCCAATGCCGAGTCTCTGAAGATGAACTTGAAGCAGATCCTTCGTAAGTGCTTTGGTGAAGATATCTGCTCCATTCTCCTCTGTTGGACAGTAGACCAATTCCACTATCCCATCCTCCATCAAATCACGCACATAGTGATACTGGATCTCTATATGTTTGGTGCGTGCATGAAACACTGGATTTTTGGCAATGGCGATGCAACTCTGATTGTCACATCTCAGCACAGTTGGTTCTTCATCCTGCACTCCCATATGCCATAGAATCCTTCTCAACCATACGGCCTCACATGCAGCAAAACAAGCTGCCTTGTACTCTGCTTCGGTAGAAGACAATGCCACTGTTGGTTGCTTCTTACTAATCCAAGAGAAAATTCCTGAACCCAAAGAGAAACAATAACCAGAAACTGACTTCCTGGAATCAATGCCATTGGAGCATCTGGTGTCATGAATCAGCAATGCAAGGCCATGGTGTCTCAATATGGTGATATGATTATTGAAATGGTTAAGCCTCTATGGATTTTTGGAGATGTTTTCATGGGCGTTTACCACACGGTTTTCGATTATGGAAATACACGTATAGGCTTTGCTAAGGCCGCCTAATTGTCGTGAGGGCCATGGGAAAATATCTTTAATCATATTGACGATGAAGTGATTTGCAGGCTTGGTTGATATTAAAAAGTGTGGTTAATGTTGAAATTGGCCTGCTTTCCTGGGGGAAAAAGAGGATTTTCTGGAAAAAGGGGGGAAAAAGTAGATTCGAAAAGCAGGAAAGATTCGGCAGTTTAAGGAAAGGAAGGAAAAAAAAAACAGAGGAGAGGATCGACGGGAGATGGAGGGAAAAATTCTTTCTCTCTAGACTCTGCTGCTTCACTCGGGAAGAGGGGTAGAAAAGCTAATCTGGGGCGAGAATGCGTGGCGGACAAGAACACTATTTTTGGGGACATTGTGATCGCAGGGAAAAGGAGGAAGTCGTCAACTGGAAGAAAAAAACGGCTGCTCTCGTCAATGGAGAGCTGAAAAAAGGCTACACCGGAAGGCTGGGAGGGAGATGCGTACTCAAGGTGTTGCGATCGGACGGTAATGGCGCCTTCACGGGTCTCAGCTCAGACGGGGCTCAGATATCAGTTAAGCAAACCCCCCCCCTCCATCGATTCCTTTAGCCAGTATGTGGAGGTGATCGACATTGCAGACAGTGATCGCTCTCTTAGGGCCGAAATTTGCACCAACTTTGACGACAACTTTGAGTTCTCTACATACAATCAGCTTGTTCAAATGGCGAATGCAGAACACCAGCCTCTTTTCATATAAACCGAAAGAAGAATCGTCGAACTTACTGGAGTTTCTGACTTCTTGCACCATGATGTTTTCTTCCATGAAGGTTTTAGAAACACAGAAAATCTGCTTTTCTGGCACAGAATGATGTCATCCATACCGCGAAGGGCCATGTGTTTGTATAAGCGACTAATCTATGGCTCCTAACCCAAACAGCTAAAGACTGGTTTTGCTAATTCTCTTGGAAAGCAATTGTTCTGAGCATGCACAGTGCTTCTCTACTTGGGATTTTGTAACAGGAACTCCCGATGCCACACTTTTGAGACGTTGAAGAAGACTAATTCGGATGTTGTGAGTAGTATTCAATAAGTGTTTGGTGCAACAGCAAGAGTAACAGTGGAGAATATAGGTACTGGAAGTTCCTCTGTCTTACAAAAACTTCTAGCAGTGGCTTCGATGATCCAATTGTGTCCGCTTCCACAACAGTGGGACTGATCTTGGTATAATTGGTTGGGGTGTGAAAAGAGCTACACCTGTATGCATGTCAAGTGCTGCAAATGGAAATAATGCCTTAAAGAAGTGCTCTTTGGATAACACGAAGACAGGAGGTGGCAGACAAAGGTGCTGAATGAAAAAGGTGATCAACATCGGCATGTGCGATTTGTATTATGGGTGATCGATGGCATCTGCAGCAAACCAGGAAGGAAACTACCTTAATGTTTAATGAGAACTTTGTGAAGAAGAAGGTGAGGTTGATTAGCTCTTTATGACCTTAATTCCTTCTCCAAATATAACTACTTTGCCTTCCATTCTTTTTCCTATGCTTAGTAGATGTAGAACTGCCCTTTCTTGTAAGCAAGGAGT
The DNA here is from genome assembly GCF_053477565.2 of Lygodium microphyllum. Classification (NCBI taxonomy): domain Eukaryota; kingdom Viridiplantae; phylum Streptophyta; class Polypodiopsida; order Schizaeales; family Lygodiaceae; genus Lygodium; species Lygodium microphyllum. Next base: position 114,049,814 of record NC_141160.1, read on the forward strand.
CTTGAATATCTTTGGGAGAGACAGGCTACCTATTGTTCCAAAGGATATGATGAAAACCAAGTGAAGCTTCATAGGGATTCACACTACATGAAAAATTTGTTGACATGAGTTTTTTTCAAGCCATTTATTGGAAATGCTCCCAATCAGATGTAGCTAATTATATGTCTCATATTATCTGAAATTGAGCTTTCAAATTGAATATAATCTTGTTAGATTGATCTTCTATCTTGAAATTTCTCAAGGACCTCTGTGGTTGTGACTTTGCTTTCGAAACCCTTCGACAGCGTTGTATTGACTCTCCATCGATGCCTTCGTCTATAAGGCTTGGGCTTCTTTTGGGGCCTTCTACGATATTTGTAAGTCCAAAGGCCGTCCTTGGAATTGTCTCCTGACCTTCTTGTTTCAGGCATGGCCTCACTCATTGGTTCTCGTTGTTCAACCTGTGCTTGTATTAACTCTTCCAACAAGTCCTTGCTCTCGTCAGCAGGCTTGATTGTTATGTCAGTACCTTGCTTGCCCTTCCCTCGAGGTTCAATGAGATCACCCTTTCTAAAGGTCGTGACTATCCTTACACCTGGTAGTGTCAGGTGTATCCTCTGTGCTACATAGTCGGCCTCACACTTGGTCGCCCTTTTGAAGGGTCTTCCAAGGAGGGTTCCCTTCTCACAATTAGCACTATTTGGAGGAATATTAAATATGACAGGCAAGCTTTCAGTTTCAATTGTCACAAGGATTTTGCACTTCCCTATGAGTGCTTTTGGGTGTCCCCCGAAGGGCTAAGAGTTGCATTAGTCGGTGTGAGCTCTAGTTGGCCTAGTAGGATCCATGATTCATAGGTCAAGATATTAAAATCTGCTCATTCATCAATCAGAGCATCGATAGTATGCTCTCTTTTCGCGGTGAGTTTGACCCTAAGATAAGCAAGTGGTACTATGTCTTCATCTTCCGGGTCTTGGCTTGTAAATTTAAGCCTTCTGATAAATGCCCTTGAGTCCCCAACTACATGACCAGATGTGGATTCTCCACTCGTGCCTTGGATCGTCAGTGTAGTGCTATTCAAGGAGCATCTATCATCAGGAATGTCATATCTAGTCATTCTCGCTATTGTAGCTTGATGTTGTTGCTTTCCGCTTTGACTAGATACAGTCTGAACGCAACACATGTGTTTTTGCAGTGTGGCCTTTTTGCCCTTGTTGACTAGATGGGCCCATAGAGGTTCTAGGGTCTCTGTTTGTCTCTATTCGAGTACAGGCTTCTGGTTGCTCTTTTGCAAGTGAGAATCCACTAGGGTCTGTTTTGGAGGACCTGTCATGGCCAACGTTTTCTCCCCAACCTACTTAGGGGAGGTGCGGAGGGGGCAGAGCTCCCTTTGCGGAGGTCTGGGGGGGCAATCCCCCCCAGCCCGCAGGGCCGTTATGGTAAATGCCATATGTGATTTGAAAGACCGTTTATAGCCAAATTTTAAACTACTTGCTCTAAGTGTAAGCCCAGTGATCGATCTACGATATGGTTTCGGCTCTATATGGTCTCTCGGTTAGTTTCACTGCCTTCAGGCTAAAATTTGAAAAAATATAAATTCGGCTCAATAGGTTTGAATTGCAAGGGCCGAGTGCCCGATTCGGCCGTCCGAGGGCCGAGTAGGAAGGGCCGAATGTGACTAGTCCGAATGTCAAATTCGGCCAGTCCGAGTTTGGTTGTCTGAGGGCCGAGTGGTTGAGGCCGAGTTGGCAGGGCCGAGGGCCGAATTTCAAAGTTGGTCCGAATGATCAATTCGGACAAGCCGAGCGGTGGGTATTTGAGTCAAGTGGACCGAGTCAAGTGGTCCGAGTGGCAGTGGGCCGAGGGCCGATTCTAGGACTCCGCCCAGAATCGTCGTCACTTGGACATGCCGAGCACGGTGCATTTTTTGCCGGTGCAACGATAAATCACTCGAGTCACACGATTTAGGTCATGGCCTATCATACACACCTCGAGATCAAAGCTATGGATGGAGGAGAAGAGTTATATATGCCTGGAATAGCCAATAAACTCCAAAATGCAAATCGGCAAACGAATCAAACCCTCATGCCCTGTTATGACAGTAGAAACCCTGATGCTTGTTTTTCTTCTTTTTCTTTGTTTTTTCCTACCCTAATGCACCCAAATCACAAAGCAAATAACTACCCTACTTCAACATGTTTTTTCAAATCCAAAAAACCAAAAACCTACTTGCTAAGGAGATCAAATACCTCTTCAAACTCCCTCGCTTCCTACCTATCTACCTCAAGCACCGGTTCGGGGTGAAAACCCTTACTTTGATGCTCGATTTGAAGCGCGCAAGCGCTCAAGGCTTGAATCCATTGGTCCCGGCAATGGAACCAAAATGTGGGAGCTTTCGCTCAACCGCCAAGACCCACGGACCACTTATTGTTTTAAGCGTTCCAAGCCGAGCACTAATGGCTACCTCTCACATAGCCGACGCGCAATCCATATCTATGGGTGTAGTGAGCTTACCTGCTTGCCGTTTGAGTTACCTCCTCTCCCATGCACTCTGGTAGCTCCACAATCCAAGTGCAAGCTTCAAGCAAGCTCCATCCTCAAGCTCTACGCTCCAAGCTCCATCACCGTGAGCAAGAGAAGAGAAGAGAAGAGAAGAGAAGAGAAGAGAAGAGAAGAAGAGAGGAGAAGATGGAGAGCTTCTCCTCCTCGGTCCCTCACCCTCACACACTCACTCCTTCACACTCTCACACTCCCTCTCTCAAGCACAAGCTCAAGCAAGCAAGAACAAGAAGAAGAAGGAGAAGAGGAGAGCCACTTTTTGCCACACACAAGAATGAGCTTCTCATTCACTTTTCAAGTTTATATACAAAACCCTAAATCTCTTTTGGGCGGTCATCCCCTTATCCCATTTTTTACATGGCCGACCGTGGCCTAGGCCCTTTTTCCCATTGCCCTTCTATCTTCCTAGCTTCCTTGCTACCACCTATCTACCTTTACAAATTGCATGGGTGAGAGCCCGACGCTCTTTAAATTAGACCATGATGCACTTGCGCTCTTTTACAAAAGTATTGATTCACACTTTTTCTTGTGCGCCCTTTTCCTTTATTTAGGACTTTTCTGCATTTCTTGTGCTTCCATATTTTTCTTGGCACGCCTTTGTCTTCCATTTCACTTTTGCCTTGACCTTTGTCTTCTACTTTAGCTTTTTCAGATTTTTCACCTTGTTCGTCTAACGGTTAACAGAATGCACCGAAGAAAATGTGCCTAGCCTATCTACATGTGCTCGTGTGTCATGCAAAATGCAAACAAAAAGACACACAATGCAAAACAAATTCTTCATGATGCTGACTAATGAGATCAGAATCTTGGCGAAAAACTGTGCCCTCAGGTTCGCAGAGGTGGATGTGCAGCATCATGACAATGCGTTGTGAACATAAAACACATTCGACACAAAGTCTACTCTCTCAATTAAATGATCTAGGAGATGATAGACAAACCTCACCAATATAACCCCCAAGGAACCAAATATCTAGCTCTACAGCTTGGGATACCTCACACTCTCAGCATCCCGTCATCACTCATACAAACATGTGCTATGTATCTAGGATACGATACCATGTGGTGTATTGATGCAAGCGTGAATATGACCATCGTGCTAAAAAAAGAATTCATTGAAAATCAACAACGTGAAAGTGTGAAGACAATTCTTTTCATGATTTTCCTTTTCTACGTGAGTGCTTCATTGCTTAGGGCTAGCACTCGAGCTTCCTTGTGCTACTAGTCCCTTTTTAATTTTTAACAACCGCAAACCCTACATGATATGCACAATGAAACATCAAAATTTAACGTACTTCATCACTCAATAAACCCCTAATCCCTACTATTTAAAATTTTGCATGCATTGATAGGTGTAAGGCATGGTTTTTAATGTACTTTTCTTTATTGAAAGCGATAAAAACTCACTCTCATAAAAAAGTAGGGCTGAAAGGAGGCTAAACCTCATGCTTCAGCTTCATCATACGTTCACCAACATAAATATTATGATTTCTTATTTTTATGATGTGAAAAACTTAAAATTATTCATTTTTTATTATTTTTCTATTTATTTATAGGAAATTACATATAATTATTTATTTTTGGATTTAGACCGATTTCTCTTATAAAAATTGATTTTCTTAGCATGTTTCATTCCATAGAATGACAAATGCACACCAAAAACCCAAAAACCACATATTTTCCCTTAAACCGTCTAGTCTCCGATTTTGCATGCTTTGCATAGAATTATTATAGGACTGATATTTTATGATTCCTTCAACATGACTATTTAAATAGAGTATTGGTAATCAAATCCAAGAATTATTAATCATTTCAAATAATAATTCATTATAAAATAGTTAAATCTACATTTTTCTCGTAAAATTACTTATTATGACGTGCGTTTTTCAATGTTGGAAACCTGTTGATGCTCTTTCATGGCGATTGACAATCCATCCAACCTCAATTCACATCTCTTTCCACTCTCGCATCATCGTTCGACCAAAACTGTCCATCTCAGCCCATCCCCCTCTCGTTTACATTGATCCATAAGAACAAACCACAAGAGGAGAGAGAAGAGATGAGAGAGAAAGACTAAAAGCAAATCTTCTTGTAGAATGCATAAAATTTGATCATTTTTGAAGTGATGGGAAGTGAGAAATTGATGGAGCCTGCTGCCAAGAGTATTCCTCACATCATGCAGATAACCAAAAATCATTTTTTAATCATAAAAGGAGGCATCGAAAAAAATGCCTCCCCCCCTCGACGTTTTGCAAATTATGTTTTTTCAAATCTGCAAAGCTAAAACAAGCTTAAAGCTTGCTTTTAAAGAAATCGTTCAAGTTTTTGCGTTCACACTCAGACCGACAAATTGAGACTTTTCAACTTTCGAATCATGTACCTGCTTCATAACGCAAAACCTTACAGGGGATTAAATGGGGGGTAAAATGGACTCGGATCGACAAATTGAGACTTGTGTTGGGTTCTTGGCATCGAACTCCATCTAGGAAAACTCCAGCTCATCGATCCACAACATTTGATTTTGCATGAAAATTTGGTCTTTTATGGCCTCCCGGGCTCTTTTCTACTTCAAAAATAGCCTTTAAAATCCGCTCTCAAGGATATTCTTGATAAAGCATCTAATTGGCATTGTTGGCATCGTGGGCGATAGGTGATGACGAAGTCTAGATAAGAAGTTACACTAGTGGGATTGTCTTTGATTGAGGATGTGGGTTATCATAAAGTATTCTGGATTTTTGTGATCTGTATAGATAATAACTTTATGGGTTGCACCCTTTAGATGATGATGCCAAGTATCAAAGGTATCTATAATGACAAGGAGTTCTTTGCCATGGATCTCATAGTTTATCTTTGGAGGGGAGAACTTCCCTGAGTGGAATGCCATTGGATGCATATGACCATCAACTCCATGCTGGGACAAGATGGCTTTTAAGGCATAGTTTGATGCATCAGTCTCCAAGAAAAATGGCTTGGTAGGATCTGGGTAGGCTAGGATTGGGGTAATGGTGAAAGCAATCTTTAGGGTTTGAAAGGCCTTCTTGACTTCTAGGGTCCATGAGAACTTTGAGTTTCCTATGAATCTGGTGAGTGGTGTGGCTAACTTTGAGTAATCCTTGATAAATATCATGTAGAAGTTGGCAAAGCCAAGGAAACATTAAACATCATGGACACATGTGGGCATTTGCCAGTCAATAATAGTCTTAATCTTCTTAGGGTCCATGAAGATTCCTCTCTGGGAGAATTCTACTTCTATCTAATGGAAAAAACACTTCTCAAGTTTTGCATATAGTCCTTTTTCTCTAAGATTTTCCAAAACTAATTTTACGTGGTGCTCATGTTCCTTTGTATCTTTTGAGAATATAAAGATATCATGTTCCTTTGTATCCCAAGGATGATTGGATTTGTGGAACTAGATATGACATTAAAGCATACATGAGATTTGTGATCGCTAAGAGTTACCATGAGTGGCTAGGTTTTCTTGATAATATCTCCAGATGCTAGAGGTCTTAAATCCACAGCTTTAGCTATTGCACGATTGGTCTTTTGGAGTACTGAAAATTAGTATCTATTCACAAAGCCATCATTAATGAAACATGTGGAGGCCTTGAAGTTGACCATGATGGGAGTGGATGGGATCAAGAGACCCTTTCTTATATCAAGGTCTAGTTGTATGGTCAACTGGACATCCTCGTTTTCCTGATTGAGGATGGTTGCATCAATTCTTGGGGTTCTTGCCCTTGTATTTGGGTAATTTAGGGCTATGTGTCTAGGGTTTCCACAATATAGGCATAGATGATTCTCTCTTCGTCTTTGCTTTTCATGTGGGATCAAGGGCTGGAATTTGGTATTATCTATTTGCATCGGTTCAAGCTTGGTTTCTTCTTTGGTTGGGTCTTTGATTGGGGCTAGATACTATTGGTGAGGCCTTAATTCTTCTTACTTTTCTTGCTTCCTCTCAAACAATCTATTATCACATTGGATGGCTTGCATGATATAATCATTGAGTGTTTTTGCCTCAATGTAGTGAGCATGAGGTCCTTGATGTCATCTCGAAGACCCCATTTGAATTGATTGATAAAATACTCCTCATGCCAAGTGAGGTCATGGATTAATTGCCTATTGATCAGTGTCCGCATCTCCAAATATGGAAATGAGCTCGTAAAGAAAAGTATTGGCATAGTTATGAAGTACTAGCACATTCTTTTCCAAGATTGGGCCAAATCATGATAAAGCTTGACCACAAAAGAAAGTCCCAATGAATCCCACCTTAGAAGGATCATTTGGATACCTATCCGGTTGCATGCGGACATAGAGCTTTACTTGTTGTAGGAATCCCGTGAGCTTCAAACCATCACCATTGAACTTCTTTGGCATTCTGATCTTGGGTTCTCTTGTTGGGGGTTGATAAACATGCAAAATCATATGATTGCTTCATTTGTTGTTTTGCAAGTCTCGGATTTGGTCTTGCATCTCTTGAAGCATAGGGCCTAAATGCATAGGGTATTCTATTTGAAGTTGCACTTGTTGTTAATTTAAGTCTTTAATTTCTTGTTGGAGGTTTTGAGGGGAGGTCATGATTCTTTCAATGGTTTCCTCCATGGTGCTTAGTAGGGCTAGAAAGTAGTCTTGTCAAACTATTATGGGAGCACTAAACTGTGCTCAAGAGACTAGACGACTAGATGCAAGATTTGTTGTGAGAATTCTGATTACAAGATAATCCCATGGATAGGTACAAGGTACAATGATAATTTCATAAGATAAGGAAAAGTCCACAAACTGGGACCGTAGTTATAGACAACATGACTTGATAGGATATGAAGTATCCCACAACCCGGAACCATAGGTATGGGTAAATGATATTAGAATTACAGAATCTCCCTCGATAGGGATGAGCAAGATACAAGACAGTACTAGAAAAGATCTTGTACTACAAGATTATAGGAGTACAATGGAAGACAAGACTCCTTGAGCTCCCAAGACTGGCTTTGGCAAGACTGAGGAGCTCTATGGAGGGTCCCTCCTTTTATAGGTTTTGGAGGGCGGCTAAAGATATTCTAGAATGTTCCATGATGACATCATTGATTATATAAATGATGACATGGTATATCTTCTAGAATATTCTATGATGACATGGCAAGAGTGGGTTTGTATAGTTGGCTTAAGGATGTCCTGTTAAGGGTGTGTTTGCATGGGGTGTAGATTCATATGGCATGAGCAAGAATTAATATGTACACTTGATCATGGCATGTTGGTAACAACAGAGTTGCCTGCTTTTAGAGTTACAAAATTTCATAAAGTATGTAAAGCATACCAATTTGATAAATAGTCAAGAAAATTCTTTTTGCATGATAGAGATGTGAGTAGGAATATACTTGATGTTGTACATATAGATGTTTTGGGGTCTACACAAAATGTATCTCTTGGTGGCAACAACTATTTTGTCACATTTATTGATGATTTTTCAAGAAAGCTATGGATATATTTCATGAAGAAAAATAGTCAAGTATTTGAGCACTTCAAACCTTTCAAGGTGTCTCTTAAAACAAAGACATGCTTGAAAGTTAAGTGCTTGAGATCACATGGAGGGGGAGAGTACTCACTTATCAAATGAGTTTAATGGCTTCTTGAGGTCTCATAGAATAAAGAGACAATTTACTTGCAGGTATACCCCATAGTAAAATGGGGTTGCAAAATGAAAAAACAGGCATATTGTAGAAGTTGCACAGGTATTGATGACTGAAAAGAATATGCCAAAACATTTTTGGTATGAAGCTATTCATAGTACTATCTATATTATAAACAGAGCTCCCTCAGCACTACTGCAGTTCATAGGATGACTCTTGAAGAATGCTTTACAAACAAGAAGCCCGATGTGTCACACTTGAAAGTGTTTGGATGTATTGCATATGTTCATGTGCTAGATGAGCTGCGAAAGAAGCTTGATCCAAAGGCTAAAAATTTACTTTTATTGGGTACTCTTTAGAGTAGAAAAAGTATCATTATTATAACCTTATCCTACGTGAGTTTAGAGTAAGTAGGGATGTTATTTTTGATGAGATGAGCAATTGGTATGCATCTATTGGTGATGTATTAGATGATCATAATAATCATGATAGCTATGTGCAGAAAGAAAAATTAGAATCAACGAGTCTTAATGGACTAGAAACATCATGTGGTACTATACATGTAGCTAGCCCTTGGTCTGGGAGATTGAGTAGCCCCATATCTTTAACTGGATCTAAAAGTGTTGCAAGTAGTAAAGACAAAGTAAATAATAAAGTGTTGGATGGTAATGATGCATCTAGTAGTCATTTGGGATTTAATGGAGATTCTAGTGGTTCAGAGAGTTTGGATGATGAGCTTGGTATTCCTTTAGTCAAGACACTAGATGTACAGAGAGCACATGGTAATGTAAAGGATACATTAATTGATCCATTGGTACGTAGGTCTAGAAAGGTTAGATACCCTAATCATGTATGTGAATGACTTGATTATTACAAGTGACAATGAAAATGGGATTGTTGAAGTTAAGGACTTTTCAAAGAAAAAGTTTGAGATGAAGAATATAGGAGAGATGAGATACTTTTTTGGTATTGAGGTGATCAAATGTGATGATGGTATACCAAAGGTAGTATGAATTGGATATATTATCCAAGTATGGTATAACATCATGTAAGACTCTTTCAGTACCATTGGAGAAAAATGTGAAGTTGAGTGTTGACATTGTAAATGAGATAAAAGACCCTACTATGTTCAAGAGGATAGTAGAGAGTTTGATTTACATGACTATCACAAGGCTAGACTTGAGCTATGTTGTTGGCCTTGTCAAATAGTTTATACAGATGCCTAGAAAGCCTCATTTAGATTTATTTAGATGCATATTGAGGTATGTGAAGTCAAATTTATATCATAAAACTTTTAATGAGGTAGGTAAGGATGTACATGTGTTTGGATACACGGATGTAGATTGGGTTGGTAGCATGTCAGGTAGAAGATCTACCAGTGGATTCATATCTTTCCTTGGTAGTGTAGAAATTACATGGAATAGCAACAAGGAATCTAAAATTGCTTTATCGAGTACATAGGATGAGTATAGATGTATTGCTATGGCAGCATGTGAGGTGATATGACTGCAAAAGTTATTGGGTGTTTTGGATGTGCAAGGAGATGGTCTAGTTGTTATTCACTCTGAGAACACGAGCAGCATACAACTAGCTAGGAACCCAGTGTTCCATGCTAGGACAAAATACATTGACATGCACTATCACTTTGTGGTGAGAGAGAAGGTACTTGCAGAAGAGATTGACTTGGTATATGCTAGCACACATGATTAGATAGTTGACATTTTCACAAAGACATTGGATTTAGAGAAGCTTCGAAAGTTTCGAAGCTTACTTGGAGTTATAGAGATACAGTTGAGCTTGAGGGGGAGTATTGGGATGGCAAGCTCAACATTTGTGGACATTGATGATGGACCACTTGTCTAGATGGATCTACATGTCTACACTGAGCATGTTGGTGGTCATTATGATCCTCACATAGCCATTGACTTATCACTTATTACATTTAGTTTGTTACATCTACCTATAACTGACATAGTTATAGCACCAATCGATTAGTATAGTTAGTTATGTACTGTTTGACTTAGTAGGCCACTTTCCTTTATGTTGTATCTTATCTATACTTTGTGTACATTGTATTGTGTGTGGAAGAAGAAGAAGAAACTATTAAGAAAACTTTTTAGCCTCTATCTCTCTTCTTGTGTTCTTGAGTGAGCTTTCTTGTGTGTATGGTGTGTGTTTGGCATAGTAGCTCAAGTAAGTCCCCCCACCATGTGATTTTTAACACTTTGTAAGAGCTTTGGTGAAGATATGTCGGGACTGAAAATGGGCCCGACATTGGCTCTAAGGGACTAGCTGTGGGCCTTACTACTCACCTAAAACCAGCCCACATGACCTCATGGCTAGGAGCATCTATAAACTTTGCATTTGTACGTTTTTTGTAGTCCAATGAATGATTCTTTTCCCACTCCTTAAAAGGAGTCCCTAAACATGCTGGTGTTATATATCATGTGGTACACACATAGGGAGCACTCCTCTTTTGATCACCGTGGCTCCACTACGGCTCTCCTACACCTCGAGGATTGGCCCCAAGATGCGCCGTAAACATAAAACACATTTAAAAAAAAGTCCACTCCTTTGATAAATGATCCAGAAGATGATATATATATCTCATCAAAGAAACCCCAAGGAACTGAATATGTAGCCCTACGACTTGGGATGCCTCTCACACTCTCAACGTTGGGTCATCACTCATACAAATAGGTGCTATGCATCTAGAATATGATACCACGAGGTGCACCAATGCAAGTGTGAATATGAATAACATGCTCAAACAAATGTTCATTGAAAATTAACGATGTGAAAGTGTGAAGATAATTCTTTTCATGAATTCTTTTTCTACACGAGTGCTTCGTTGCTTAGGGCTAGCATCAAGTTTCCTCTTGCTACTAGTCCCTTTAAATTTTAAACAACCGTAAACTCTATACGATATGCAACATCAAACATTAGAATTTAACGCATTCAAGCCTCAACAACCCCCTATCCCCTATCGTTTAAGATTTTGCTTGCGTTGATAGGTGTAGGCATGATTTTTTATATGTTTTTAAAATTGAAAGTAATAAAAACTCACTTTAATACATAAATGGACCTAAAATGAGGCTAAACCTCATGCTTCAGCTCCATTATACAATCGCACACATTAATCTTATTTTTTCTTAGTTTTATGATGCGAAAAATCTAAATTTCTATATTTTTTGTTAATTTTCTCTATTTACTTATAAAAAATTATACTAATTTTTAGATGCAGACTAATTATTCTTATATTTAAAAAATCTCTTAGCATATTTTATTCCATGGGAATAGCAAATGCACACCAAAAATCCAAAAATCGAATATTTTTCCTAAAACTGTCTAGTCTCAAATTTTGTGTATTTTGCATACAATTATTATATGATTGATTTTTTCATGATTCTTTCAACATGACTGATTGGATAGAGAATTGGCAATCAACAAATCCAAGCATTACTAACCATTTCAAACAAAAATCCATTATAAAACGGCAAAATCTACATTTTTCTTATAAAATCCTCATTATGATGTCAAATTTTTCAATGTTGGAGACCTGTTGATGCTCTTCCATGGCCACTGACAATTTGTCCAACTTTGATTCATGTACCTCTCTACTCTCGCTTCATCATTTGAAAAAAAACGTCCATCTCAGCCCATCCCCCTCTCTTTTACATTGATCCATAAGAATAGTCTATAAGAGGAGAGAGGAGAGAGAAATATTAGAATGATATCTTGCTAAATGATGCACCAAATTTGATCATTCCTGAAGCAATGAAGAGCGAAAAAATGGTGGAGATAATACCCAAGAGGGTTTCTTAATTAGTTGTAGACTCAGAAAATCATTTTTTAAATCATCGAAGGGACACTAAAAAAAACAACACCTCTCTCTCTCTATCTCTCCCACCCCCCCCAACCCCCCCAAAAGTTTTTTTTTCATGCCTCTTCATTCCCAACAAGCTTAAACTTAAGTTTAAAAAAAACTAGATCCCTTTTGCATGTCACACTTCCTACCAAGTGGATTTTTCACTTTTGAGGAGGCAAACACACTCGGAATTGAGATCCGTCAGCTAACTTCATGATGCCGAAATCTATAAAGCTGACACCCGCCATGCACTTTTTGGCTCCCGAATCATACAGCTCCTTCATAATGGGAAGCCTTGCAGGGATTAAATGGGGGGTCAAACGGACTCCGATCTCGATGAATCAAGAGTTGTGTTGGCTTCTTAGCATCGAACTCCATCTAGGAAAACTCTAGCTCATTGATCTGCAACCATTTCATTTTGCATGCAAATTTGGTTTTCAAAGGCCTCTTGGGCTCTTTTCCACTTAAAAAATAGCCTTAAAAATCTGCTCTCATTGGTGACCACGAGATAGGGCGACTCAGCTCATTGAATCCCATGAACTAAGCTACACAAATAGCAACTATAGAAAGCATCAAGTTGCCAGAAAAAATATACTCAACAAAGCATAAGAATAGTTCTCACCCTACCCCCTCACAAAATCAAGGCATGAAGTTTGATAGGCCCAACTTACTCTGACCATCCAGAGCGCGTTGCGAACCAACAGCTCCAACCTAGACTGGATAAAAGAACCATAAAAGAGGTCATCCTAGTGGTGGCTTGAACTACCTACCTAACTAAGGGTAACTGGATTAGGAACTCCTACTAGGTGAGGACTCCTATAGCATGCTAGTCATCATAAATATTCTTTTAACACATTTTTCTTTTAGAGTTTCCATACTCGGGCACATAATAAGAAGGGTTGTGCGTAGAGTGACCCAAGGAGAATAGGGCATCGGTCTTAGGTCCTAACTTGGTACCCAAGAACTTACCAATCTCTTGCGAGACGACACTTAATCCTTTTCTTTTCTGCTCACTTTTATTTTCACTCCAACCTTCCTTATTTCTTTATTTCAACTAGCCGCTACTCCTAGGAAGACAAGGCATCAACCTTGGTTCTGTCTCGTCCCCAGGAACCTACCAAGCCTTTGCAAGGCAATACTAAACTACTTTTAGGATTTTTCTTCATTTTCTTTTCTAATATAAGGGGTTAGAACCCCTTTTTACATAGCTCTATAATTTTATCTTTAGATATATTCAAAAATTTCTCTTCTTTTCTAGTTCGACAGGCTTCTCTAATTGCCTCACCCTAGCAAAGACTCCTAGAACAGCTGACGAGCAAGCTAGGAAGGACATGGTCACTAGACTGCCTTCTAAAATAGGTCTTTAATGCCTCACAATGTCTTCACAAGAGAGGTAAATAACTACTCAAACCTCCCTCAGGTATACCTAACCTAACCCTAATACTTTATGCCTTGATTGCCGATCCCCATAAACGAAAAGAAAATAACCCCCACATATACATATAATGCTATCAACTTTAGGAAAAAGCTCGAAAAGGCGACGGCACCACTGGAATGGCCACAAGAAGCTCTCGTGCAGCAAAGGCTCCCTCAAAGCACACTTTATCAAGCCTGTCTAATGCAATCACTAAGATAGAAAACCATTAAATTCACTTGTACCAAACTGACACATAGCTCTCTTGGCCTAAAGGAATATAATGGTTCTCAACCAACAAATTGGCCCTCTTGGCCTAACGCAATAATATACTTCACTACCACTCAACATTGTCCTACTGAAGCAAACCTTTGGTCTTGGAATAACTCTATTAAAGCACAAAATCAACCAAGGATAAGGGCTCCTCAGGCCCTACACTAAGTGCATCAGGTTATTAGCTAATCCCCCTGCATAAACAAAAAGGGGGTGTTCGACGAATATGATAGTACACAATCCTATGCATCCATGATAGAGTAGGAAGGTGCTCATCACTAGCTACCTGACTCATAACCCAAACTAACCATTAGCGGCGGTTGGAATATGATGTGTTAGCAAGAAGACCCCAAAGTAGTGCATGGCTAATGCTAGGAGGTAATTATAAAGGCTCCCCTTGACCATAATTGAAAAAGACATCTTCAATGAAAGCATAGCTAGCTAGGGAATCGGCAAAGCGATTTCACTATCAAGAAACTAACTGACAAGTCATCATCTTAAAATTATGCAATATATCTAAGGTTGCACAACAATACATCCATAAGATGGGATTCCACACATCATAGGTCCCATTCAATTGATTGATTTACTAACTGTGAGTCACCTTTATTGACACTATTGCTAGTTCTTGCTTCACATTCTCAAAGGATACTTGATAGACTTCATTCCACTCAAATAGATAGTTAAAAAATAGGAGGCTTATCAATGGCAACACTCTTTTTGCTAGTGCATTGATAAATCTCTGATAATATTCCATTGATGATAGAAAGCTGTGCACCTCTTTTAGAGTACGTAGCAGGCTCATAGCGACTATAACCTTTATCTTTTCAGGGTTGTCCCAATACTAGCCAAAATAACTGCATGGCCCAATAATAGTCCATAGGGCAATGTAGAGACACATTTTCTAGGATTAAGAGCAATGTAGAACTATCTACAATGCTCAAATATTTCTTTAAAATAATCAACTACCTTTCCCTTATGGTGGCTGTCCCTAGATCATCAATAAAGACTTTTAACTGCTTTGGGGAGATATCACCAAAAGTTTTATTAGTTGTATGTTGCCAAGAACCAGGCGCATTGCATAAACCAAAGGCCATCACACATGATATGAAAAGGTACCGAAGATAGTAATAAAGGTTGTTTTCAATTTGTCTTCCTTCACAATAGCATTTGGTTTTACCTAGCAAAGCAATCCATAAATGAATAGATTTCCCTACCCACTAATTGAGCCAAAATATGATCAATGAATGGTAATGAATAGTAATACTTAACCGTCTTCTTGTTAAGCTCTCTAAAATCTACACAAAGCCAAATCAAAATTTTATTCTTCTTCTTGATAAAAGTTGGTGAACACCATTCTATGTGTTGAACCGAAAATATCATGCCAGTTTTGTATAGTTTTGTCGATTCTTTGAATAGCCAGTCCCTTAATTTAAAAGGCATATGCTGTTAGATATGATCAATGCCCCACCCTCATTAGGTGCCACCAATGATCCATGGTGCTCAAAGTTGTAAGGCCCCCATTATGATGAGAAGCCAAATGTGAGCCCGGACATTGGTTGAGTCCTGACTTATCAGATGAGGTCTATGTGACCGGATGGCAAAAAGGTGAGCGAATCTTTGGGTTAGACGGAGTGGTTAAGCTGGTAGCAACTCGAGGCACATTGCATCGAGTTGCGGGGTGAGGGAGTTAAAAGGGGCCCCTATTTTGGGGTCCAGGAGCTGCGAAAGCGGCCCCTGGCTGGGGGGTCCCAGGGGGGCCAACGGTCCCCCTTGGCGGGGGTCTGGGGCAGCACTCCCGTCCCTATGGTAAAGGGAGGAATATTTCCTGGCTGACTAGTGGAGGCTTATATGGTAGGTTGATTAGGCCGACCTAATGGCCTTCACAAGCTATAAAAGCTGAACCCCTTCACAGCCATCCATCATTCATCTTTCACCTAGTCAGAGTTGTTGTTCCGGCTAGCCTTAAGCTCTTCACCTATTTTCTGTCTAGATCACCATCTAAGCTTCACACAGTGGAAGCGCACACGTGGATAGAGCCATCTTTGTATCAATTGTTTGGAGCTAAAGAATTTACTGATTCTCCTCTTATCAGTTGTATACTCTCTATCTCTTTCTCAGATTCTGTTCGCTGTGCCGTTTAATATTTTACATGGTGTTAGAGCCCAGGGGGCTCTAGAGATCGGAGAGTGTGCAAGAGGTAAAGGCTTCAACAATAAGGTGAAACTATGTTGACTTTCGGAAGCGATTTTAGTGCATTAAGAAGCGGTGTAGGAGGTGGTGCTGCTGTACCGGCTATTCAAACACTGAGGATTAGTCCACCAACCTTCAGCAAAGGCAAGTTAGATGGTACAAACTACACCTTGTGGAAGTTCAAAATTACAACTATCCTTGATTCTTATGAGCTTCTAGAGATTGTGCTCGGGACTGATGTAGAACCACAGCCTACCGCCAACCCATCAAATTCTAGTGTGATGATTCCTCCGAATGCAGATCTTCTACGAGCTTGGAAACGAAGGAATGCAAATGCATTGTGTGCCTTAGTTACAAGCTATTCTGACAGTGTTCTGACTTTGATTTAGCATACAACCAAACTGTCAGAGGCTTGGAATATACCAAGGAGTCAGTATGAAACACGAAACCAAACAAGGATTCAAAACTTGGAGAATCAACTAGCAGTGGAGAAGTTTGCTGAAGGAGAGACGTTTGAAGCATTCATCACTCGGATTAAGAATCTGTGTGACCAGATGGCTGGCACTGGGATATAAAAGACTAGTGAAGAGCTAGCTCGGAGGTATCTTCGGATTTGTCCACAAAAGTTTGATGGACTAGTAACTGCCGTTAATACTCAGGTGAGACCTCAAGCTTTTACTTTTGAGGAGTTTTGTGTATTATTGATGGAGGAGGAGTTGAGGTTGAAAGCTCGAGAAGGAAGCAACAATGGAGATGCTGCATTCTCTACCAATGCAAAAGGCAAAGGTGGTTTCTCCACCAAAAATGATGGTGACAAAAAGAAGAAGGGCGGCAAAAAGAAGTTTCAAGGAGAGTGCAACTACTGCAAGAAGAAAGGACATGAAAATAATGGTACCCTTAAAAGACCATTGAGGAAGTGTGCTCCTCGGCACAAGAAGAATCTACCACTGACTCATGGGTGTTGGATAGTGGGGCCTCCCGTCCCATGACCAACAAGAAAGGTCTATATATGATGCTGAATGCCCTGCTGCGGGCACATGTATTATTTTTTTTGTTGCTGCAAATGGTGAAGTCAAAAAGCTTTCAAATGTGTTGTATGTTCCTGAAATCAGGAGAAATATGTTATCAGTGTTGCCATAACTGATCTTGGTCATGAAGTGAGGTTCAAGAAGACATGTGCAGAAATTCTTGATAGTGCTAGCACAATTGTTGGCAAAGGAGAAAGAAGGAACAACCTGTATGAGCTAAGTGCTCTTACAGCCACCGCTGGAGTGGGCACAAGTAAGCTTTGGCATGAAAGGTTTGGACACATCGGATTTGCAGTGTTGAAGGAGATGCAGAAGCAAGGTATGGTTGCTCACCTACCTACAATAACTGATTTGAAGGAACCATGTGAAGATTGTATGATGGGCAAGCAATAGAGAAACGCATTTTCACAAGAAAGCAAGAATAGAGCACATGCTCCTCTAGAGTTGGTGCATGCTGACTTGTGTGGTAAGATGCCTACACAGGCCTTGGGGGGATCTTCTTATTTTATGTTGATTGTCGACGGATACAGTAGGAAGATGTGGGTGTACTTCCTTCGTGATAAGGCTCAAGCTTTTGGTAAGTTTAAAGAATGGCTAAAACTTGTTGAGAATAAAGCAGGGAAAAGTGTGAAGAAATTTAGAATAGATGGTGGTGGCGAGTTCAACTCAAAGCAGTTTGAAGATTTTTGCAAGAGCAAAGGGATCAAGCGTCAATTGATGATGCCTCATGCACCTTAGCAGAACAGTGTTGTGGAACGTAGGAATCACACCATTGTGGAGATGGCAAGATGCATGCTAAAGGGCAAGGGATTGCCTAACCATTTTTGGGCTGAAGCTGTTAATACTGCAGTCTACATTCTAAATTGGAGCTACACAAAGGCTCTCAAGGGAAAAACACCTCATGAGGCTTACACTGGTAAGAAACCATCTGTCTCACATTTCAAAATTTTTGGATGTGAATGTTATGCACATGTTCCAGATGAGAAGAGAAACAAGTTAAAACCAAAAAGCAGAAAATGTATCTTCTTGGGTTATAGTCATGAGCAGAAGGCTTACAAATTATATGACCAAGAGGCAAAGAAGATAATCGCGAGCTATGATGTGGCGTTCAAGGAGGAGCCACATATAGTGGAGGAGGAGAAGGCAAGTTCTTCCACTTTATCATCAAGTGAAGAAGTAGTCCACTATGAACCTGTCTTGAGAGCTGTCCCTATCCTTAGGGAGGAGGAAGCATCATCTTCAGATGATGAGGAAAAAGTTCACCAACCCGACATCACCCCACTGGAAAAGCCATTGCCGTGCTGGGTGAAGCACCTCTATGACCACAATAATCCTATGCCTGCATCTGTTGAGGAGAAGGTAGACGGACCAAGGAGGTCTCAGAGAATAGAGGAGCAAAGGAGGGCTTTTGCTCACATAGTCAATATGGCCTTGATGATTGAGATTATGAGAGAAGTAAAGGAGCTAACTGACTTGGAAGAAGTACTTGTAGATCCATCATGGAAGGCTGCTATGCAAGCTGAGTATGACATCATAATAAAGAATGACACTTGGGAGCTAGTGGATCGACCAACAAAGCAGAAGGTTATTGGCACCAAGTGGATCTGGAAGGTAAAGTACAAGGCTGATGGTACCTTAGAAAAGTACAAAGCTAGATTGGTTGCCCAAGGATTTTCACAAGTTGAAGGGTTTGATTTTCAAGAATCATTTGCCCCAACTACCAGAATGACCACTATTCGCATGGTACTTGCAGTGGCTGCCCACAAGAAATGGCCAGTGTACCAAATGGATGTTAAGTCAGCGTTCTTAAATGGTGACCTCAAGGAGGAGGTGTACGTGGCTCAGCCACCAGGGTTTGAGGCCCCCCATTCTGAGAACAAAGTGTGTAAGCTGAAGAAGGCATTGTATGGGCTGAAACAAGCCCCCAGAGCATGGTACCAGCGGATAGATAAGTTATTTTTAAACCTAAACTTTAAAAGATGTGCCTCACATGCTAACTTGTATGTTTACATGGATGGTAAAAAGTCTGTAGTGATTTTCCTATATGTGGACGACCTTCTTATTACAAGTGACTATGAATATATGATCAACCAAACTCGAAAGGCTTTGAGTTCTGAGTTTGAAATGATAGACTTGGGCTTGTTGCACTATTGTTTGGGGATTGAAGTCTGGCAAGAGCTAAGAAAGATCTTCATCTCTCAGAAGAAGTATGCATGGGAGATCTTGAAGGCATTTGGCATGACCGAGTGCAAGGAGATAGCTACACCTATGGAGATGAATGCAAAGTTATCCGTCGAGGATACATCAACACTAGCAGACATTGGGAGGTATAGGAGGTTGGTCGGCAGTCTGATCTACTTGTGTAACACTAGACCAGATATCAATTTTGCTGTTGGTATTTTGAGCAGGTTCTCTAACAAACCTCATGAGAGTCATTGGAAGGCTAGGATGCGGGTGCTTAGATACTTGAAGAAAACTCTTGACTATGGTATCACATACAGTTTCGAAACTTCTCTTGTGGGGAACTGTGACTCAGATTGGGCAGGAGATAGTGATTCCAGGAAGTCAATTTTTGGTTATTGTTTTTCTTTGGGTTCAAGAATTTTCTCTTGGATTAGTAAGAAGTAGCCAACATTGGCATTGTCTTCTATCGAAGCAGAGTACAAGGCAGCTTGTTTTGCTGCATGTGAAGTAGTATGGTTGAGAAGGATTCTATGGCATATGGGAGTGCAGGATGAAGAACCAACTGTGCTGAGATGTGACAATCAGAGTTGCATCGCCATTGCCAAAAATCTAGTGTTTCATGTACGCACCAAACATATAGAGATCCAGTATCACTATGTGTGTGATTTGATGGAGAATGGGATAGTGGAGCTGGTCTACTATCCAACAGAGGAGAATGGAGCAGATATCTTTACCAAAGCACTTATGAAGGATCTTCTTCAAGTTCATCTTCAGAGACTCGGCATTGGGCCGAGGAGATAGTTCACCTATGGGTGGACATTGAGGGGGGGTGTTAGATATGATCAATGCCCCACCCTCATTAGGTACCACCAATGATCCATGGTGCTCAAAGTTGTAAGGTCCCCATTATGAGGAGAAGCCAAATGTGAGCCCGGACTTTGGTTGAGTTTTGACTTGTATATCAGATGAGGTCTATGTGACAGGATGGCAAAAAGGTGACCATTGTGGGTCTAATCTTTAGGTTAGATGGAGTGGTTAAGCTGGTAGCAACTCAAGGCACATTGCATCGAGTTTCAGGGTAAGGGAGTTAAAAGGGGCCCCTATAAACCCCTTCACAACCACCCATCATTCATCTTTCACCCAATCAGAGTTGTTGTTCCAGTTAGCCTTAAGCTCTTCACCTATCTTCTGTCTAGATCGCCATCTAAGCTTCACACAGTGGAAGCGAACGGGTGGACAGAGCCACCTTTGTATCAATTGTTTAGAGCTAAAAAATTTACTGATTCTCCTCTTATTTGTTGTATACTCTCTATCTCTTTCTCAGATTCTGTTCGCTGCGCCGTGTAATATTTTACATACGCCTTACTTTTTGTCACATAAGGTGGCTACCTTCCTTTAAGGGGATGGTATCAACAACCATGCTAGGAGGAATGCCTCTCAGCTCATCATAACTCCAAGCAAAGATATCACGAAATTCTAGAATCAAGGACACATAGTCCTCTCTTTCTTCCAAACTGAGCATGGAGCCTAATTTTATTGGCTGTGAATCCTTCATCGTGACAATATCTAACTCAATTACATCTGCATCCCTTATCCTCTCTTGAGCTTCTATTGTCTCATTCAAATTCACTTAATATTATATTAGGGAATTTGAAAATTTTCATATAGTTTGGGAATTTGCAATATAATTAATATTTGGCCACACGATCAAATCCTGTCTCCTTGAAAGTGGAGTCTATCCTAATTACTATATTGGCTATCTTTCCTAGTCCCACTTTGAAGCATAGGTTAAGATTTAGCCACATGGCCAAATCTTTATCCCTTATTTGAAAGTGGGACTTGGGAGATTCCCAAATTCTCTAATATGGTGTTACTTGATAGATATCCTCTATAGTGGACCCCTTGTTAGATTCGTCACTAGATGATGACTCACTAGCAGATGGAGTATCTAATGTGTCTAACTCTGACGAGTATAAGGGAACTCTCTCACTTTGAGGAGATTTAGGATATGCATCTACCACTATATGTCTAGCACCTCTACCAAATATTAATCAACCAACAAGTATATCAACCTGACAGTGTGCTTGTAAAATCCATGGGCTGCCTAACAATACTTGATAGCTAGGTTGACTTGCAAACCTAATGATCCTAAAGTCTAGAATGTATTCCACATGGGCAACGGTCACATGGAATTTTAGTAATGCGACTTTCAGGCTGTCTTAAACTATCATTAGCCATTTGAGAATCATGGAGGTATATTTTTTGATCTCTAATCCCACCCTTTCTATCAATTCCAAACTCATAATATTGACAGAAGATCTAGTGTCTGCAATAGCATGGTCCACTAGTATTCCATCAACATATGCTGCTACCATTGGGCAATGCTTTTTAGTATGTTCATCAATCATTTCCTGTTCGTGCTATTTCCAAGGGCTCAATGATATACCCAATGCGAAGAATCTTATTAAATTCTTTATGCACTCTTGGAGACAACTTAATCAATTGCACAAGGTTTACATCCAACTTAACTTTGCAAAGAGAACTCACTAAATCAAATTCATAATAGCTAGAAAGAGCTTGCTTTTCTCGCTAGACCATTCTCTCCTTTGGTCTTTGAACCAACTTTGGTTCCTCTTTCTTGGCTTTTGCTTTCTTCCTTGGCAACTCCTTATCCTTCTTGGGGTTGGCTTTACCATCTACAACTTTTAGAGGTCTACCTTCCATATCGGGATTAAGGAATCGCATCCCCTTATCAACTTGATTAGGGTTTCCCTCAATAGGTTTTACATTGTCTTTGTTGTCAGCTTCCTTACCCTTTTGACCTCTTGTAAAAGCGGATTTTAAAGACTTTTTTGAAAGTGGAAAAGAGCCCAGGAGGTCATAAAAGACCAAATTTTGATGCAAAATGAAAGAGTTGTGGATCACTGAGCTGGATTTCTCCTAGATGGACTTTAATGCCAAGAACCCAATGCAAGTCTCGGTTCATCGATCGGAGTTCGGTTGACCCCCCATTTAATCCCCACAAGGTTTTGCATTATAAAGCAGCTACATGATCTGAGAGCTAAAAAGTGCATCACAAGTCCCATCTTTATGGATTTCAATGTTATGAAGCCATTCAACGAGACAGATCTCAAATCCGAGCTCGTTTGCCCCTCCGAAAGTGAAAAATCCACTTCGCTTGTAATGTGAACATGAGAAGATGAACTAGATATTTTAAACTTAAAGACTTAGGCTTTTGGAGCCCCGAGAGGAACACCAAGGAAAAGGGAATTCTCTTGCAAGAAAATCTATCTTGTAACATCAACAAGCTTGTTTATCATATTTCATATGATCACAATGAAGAAAAGAACACCAGGCACAACAAATCTTCATGCAGCATCATGTAAATCTCCCACGGATTTTAATAGAATCAACCATATTCTTCAACATCTTCATAAAATCCATCAATAGAACAAAGAAAGCAAAGAAGTACACCATCTTTGAATGGAAATACATCACATAGTATTCATCTTCAATATCTTCATAGTCTTCTCTCTCAATCTCTCATATACAATCACTCTGTTTCAGTAGAATTGGCCATCTCTGACTCTCTCTCTCACACTCCATCAATAATACATCATATCCTCACTACAATCTCTCAAAAAATTACTCTCAATCATCACTCTTAGGTCGTGGATACCCCTCCCAAGAGGTATGTCTGATATGAAGGGTCACCAGAGCCACTACAGTGTCTCTTCACAGCTCACTACTGTCACTTCACTCTAGTCTTCTCTTGAGTCTTCAGCAGCTACTTCTTCCACTTCTTTAAGCTCTTTTGCACTTGTATTCACCTCTTTCCAAGGCTAGAAAACTTTCCCAAAATCACACATACATTCCACAGAACACTTACAGAACAGTCTACAGAACAGTACCAGAACAGCTACAGTACAGAACAGAACAGAAACATAACAGAAGCAGAAGCTCTACAGAAGACCTACAGAAGGTTACAGAAGGTCATCAAAACCTCATAACTCACTCTCAACCCATTTCAAACTCTCACAAACCATTCAATAAGCTTTCACAATATCTCATTCTTCATCAATCAATACTCCATCCCTCCTTACAGAAGACAATCAGAACAAAACAGACCAAAACAGAAGGTATACAGAACCATTCAGAACCTATCAGAACATCACAAAACCATAAACAAACATCATGAACTTCCAAAACACAATCAATATCATCCAAAACATTCTCAATCCACTTCCAAATCAACCAATCATCTCATAAAATCAACCATTCAGCTCTTAAAAACAACAAAAATCAGCCAAAAAACAAGTCATTTCAACACTCAACATATCCCCACACTTAATAAGGAAGCGTCCTCGCGACCCAGAAAAAAGGTAATACAAGTTCATTGAAAAGCTTCACTGTGATCTTCAATATCTTTTTACAAAGAATCCATCCACCACGACCCCATCTTATAATCTGTTTCTGATATAAAAATACAAAGAAAGGAAAACTCTATTCACATTAACACCTCTTATCAAACTAAAAATCACCACAAATTTGTAAAGGATATAAGAGTTTGCTTCTTCTTCATCATCTTCATCTTCAACTCTCCAGCCACGACCTCATCTCGACAAATCTCCAAAACATAGCTCGTACACAAAATCCAATAGGAAACCACCACGTTCGTTTGACATACATGAACTTACAACACAAACACTAATACACAACCATCTGAATGACTTCTTCAAAAAGAGAGTTTGGCATTAAAAAGCTTCCACCATACATTGGAAAGGTATCAATGAAGATGATCCCTCTTAAAAGATTGATGTTGTCGGAATCGATCCATAGATAAGGATTCATCTACAAAGTTTTTAGGAGGATTTTGAAAAAATTGGAGACAGCACATCCTTTCCAATAGGACCAAGTATCTACTAGGTAAACAAAGGGCATGAAAATACAGTATCTCCAGCTGTTGGGAATCAATGCTAACATTGACATTCATGCACAACTTTGGAATAGGCTTTGAATCAGTATGAGAGTGCCTATGCATATACGCCAGGTACCAAGCAAAGTGAGCAGTTAATCTCACTGAGGGATCTGCAGACTGTGAATATTGTTGGGCAAAATGAACATAGTTTTGATAAGCTTGACTTGAAGCTGTCCATTCTCCTGGAATTACTGGCCAATTAATCTGCGGTCCTGTAAGGCAATCATCCGAACTCCATCCCCTTCTTCTGGAAATCTGATTATCAAAACCGTCACAGTCACTAACCAACTGAGGTGGTTGAGATATGGAAGTGTTAGGAGAGGGTAATGGAATAAGGGAAAGTGGATGTAGGGAAGGATAGGAAAAATCATAAAAGGAAGAAAAGGTTAAAGAAGGAGTGGTAGAAATTTGGAAGGAATCACTAAGGAAAGGTGTTAATTGATAAATAGGAAATGTGGAGGGTACATTAATGAGGGGTGAAGGACAGGGTGGAGAAGGGGAAAATACCCTATCCTCAATAAAGGAACAGTAAGTGAAAATAGGAATTTGAGGGAAAGATGAAGGTTGGAAAAGAAGGGGTAAAATTACTGTGGAATTTGTTTGACAAAGGGAAAAATATATAGCATAGCGGTGAGCCAATTGTTGGTAATAAAGGAGGGTAGGAACAGAAGGTCCTAAGAGAGATAGTCTATGATAGGCATCAAAGAAGGTAGCATCAAATGGATTATGTTTGGAAAGATAGGTTAAGAGATCCATCCTCAGTTGGTTAGTACTCTGTACAAAGGTAGGAGCTGTATTTTGTCTTTGATTGAGGACCACTGAATCAATCATAGGATGCCACAAATTATCCTGACAATCAGCCACTTTGGAGGAATAACTCTGAAACATATCAGCTATGCGCAACTCCAAATGATTGACATATAGGACAGCCTGTAAGACCACATCCCCCACATACCATGCCATATCTACCTCATCTGGAATTAACAAATCTCCTCAGAGATACATGTATGACATCAGCATGGTGTCTGGCGTGACAGAATCTTCAAAGAGCATTCTGACGACCTCTGTCAACAACTCAGCAGACCAAGCTCCACTCCAGCCATCCTCTGGAAAAGGTAAATCCATCGTGGAAAGCTTCATATAGAAGACCAACTTCTGCAAGTGGTAGTGGACAAAGAAAGAATGGTCAGGTAAGACATATTCCTGAAACTGCTCAAAGGTAGACCATAACAAGTCCATTCTGGACTGCAATCTCTCCACTTTATCTTGGAATAGAGGGCACAAAGTAGCCTGTCTCTGTAAGGTAGCCAAGTCCTGCTGTGAAAGAGAAGGAATTAATGGAACAGGAGGGCTTGGAGGAACAGAGCGGGACTTTGCAAGCTGATCTTGCAACTGCTGGATTTGGGAGGCTTGGTTGGCCACTATGTCATTAGCCATCTGTAAAGCTGAAAGCTTGTCATCTAAGAGAACTTGGAATTCTTTCGCTTCACTGGACATCCTTTCCTTCTCTGCTGAAAGGCTAGTAACCTGTGACTGAGCCTCGAATAACTGGGTCTTCAATGAAGAAATCTCATCACTTTGAGTGGCAACCAGTTGGGTTTGCTGTTCCATTTGCTTAAATAGATCTGCTAGGGTATCCTTAGCAGAAGCTAACTCAGATGTTGCCTTATGCAACTGGTCTTTGGACTGCATGAGCTCCTCATAGAAAGATGCGTACAGCTGTTGAACACAGGCTGTCACTGACAACTCAATGGAACTTTGAATATCCTTGCAGAGGAAAGGAATGGCATCTCCTGAAACGAGACTGTTCAGGGAAGGAACTGAGATCTCCAAGGATCCTTCTCTATGTGCCCGGAATAGATTATTGCAAGTGAGATACCCAGGGAGTTCACTGCCAGAAGTAGCAGGGATAGACACTGAGGGAAGTACAGCAGGGGCTTTATCCGCTACCCTCTTCAAGCGTTTACGCTGTATGACCAAGGGAGGCGGAGAATCATCATCCTCAATGTCAATAGGTGCTGACTCTTCTGAAGGTGGAGGAGGAGGTACTGGATCTGATGGAGGAGGTGGAGGCACAGTCTTCTGTAAACCTGAATAGGTCAAGAAGACAGATAAATATGATCCATAGGTAACATTGGTAACATTACCCCTCGTGACTTTAACAAAATGCTGATCCATTTTAGTAAGGAGGTATGTGCTCCAATCAATGGCAACTCCTTTCAGCACCATCCTGGAAGCTGTGAAAAGCTCTTTGGACAAATAGTGGGATGGCGTTTTGGCAGGCATGAACCTGTCTTGAAGGAACTGGCAGATCGTCTTCCATACGGGATCAGTGATCATAGAAAACGAAACTCCTGAAGAGTTTATCACTTTCTTAACATCAAGGACTTCCCTTGTCTGCTTCTGCAACAGCTTGAGAATCTCTTCATTAGAGAAGAGCTGACGAGTGGTCACAAAAGGTTCTCCTTTGAAGGGTAAAGACAGAGCCTTCCCTAAGCCTCGAGACGTCAATGTCATAGACATGCCTTGGACTACTCCTGTCTTCTTGCTGTAAGAGGCCAGGAACTCATCACATACGGACGGATCCTCTGGAAGTAATGGAAAAGGAGTGGCCACAAAAGCAGCAAGTCCTGCCTTCGTGAGTGGCTCAAAAGTAAGTAGGGACGAGTAATCCCTACTAACTAGTGGGACGTACTGGATAGGGGGAGGAGCATGAGAAGGCGCCATTCAGATGGTTACACACACACCACAAACACAGACAATCAAGGAGAATGCCTGCAAAGCAACAGACAAAAAACCAAGGATAAGAGAATTACCAATCAAACATGACCCGACCTACTAACCCCAGGCAAACCACATCCTAGAAAAAATTTGACATGACCTTGAGACAAATGCGACCGAAAGCTTCATGCGATGCATCAGACAAACACCCTGAACCCCGTATCAGGCAACAAAAGAAAAAAAACTGCATACCGTACCCGTAACCGTAACTAAGACAGGAAACCAAAACCAAACCATATCCAACACATATCAATACGACATCTGTGATAGAACCAAGTCTGGACCATGGAAAATAACTCTAATGACGGTGCATACCCATCCCACGAAACGCTTCATTAAAAAGGGGATTAAGTGCAGTGAGGGGGGAATTAATTTAATGAAGGGTTGATTTTAATCATTTATTAAAAATGGGTGAATTTTTATTAGGTGATAAACCTTAATAAGAAAACGGCGGTTCCTTATTGTAAATTTATTTACCAATTATTAGGTTAAACGGTGCAGTTATTCGAGTCCCGGACTTCGATTCCCGACTGGGTCTCTAAATGCAATTCATTGATTATAATTAAGGTGATGTGGAGCGCTTTTTTGCCAGCGCGTGCTCATGTGACGGCTGGTTTATTTTAATTAAAATTTTTTAGAGTGCCTCTTTAGCGCACGTAGCGCGTGCTAAGTGAACGGCTGGTTAATTTTAATTAAACAAATTGTGTGTTTAGCGTGAATGCGCGTGGAACGGTGGGTGAATTAAAAGGTTTATTTTAACAATTAATTGTGATTAAGGGGGAAAATAAATAAATAAATCACATAAAATAAATACCTGGAAGGGAGTGTATGTAATGCAGGAATGCGCTTCTCCGCTATCCAAAAATATCTAGATTTTTTCTCTAGACGGTTAGTTGGTGTGTTGGATGAAAAAGGGTGTTTGTTATTTTATTGATTTGTGGTTTATTTCTAAGGAATTGAGGTGTGAAATTAAATATTATGATAGCTGAGAAAAATATGCCAAAAATAAATAAAAATGGGAAGGAAAGGGTTAGGAATTTTTCAGAAATTAATTGGGAATTTTGTAGCATGTTAAATGAATTTTTAGCATATTTTTTGGTATTTTGAAAGATTTTGGAATTTAAAAAGAGGCAAAAATATTTTTTTTCTGAAATTTAAAGGTGGAGAAAAAGAGGGCCATGGATTGCAAAAATAAAAGGAAAGGTTTCTAGATTTTCTATAATTTTGCAGAATATAAAGTGGTTTTTTAATGATTTATTTATATTTTTCAATGGTTGTGTGTGTGTTTTAGGTGTTATTTAAATGGAAAAAAAGGATTTACGGGTGTGTTAATTAAAAATGTGGGAAAAATACCCAGCAACAGGCTGCGTGGCAGCTGCGTGGTCAGTAACCAACTGATGATCGTCCGCACTCGATCCCGCACAATCACACGATCACACTCGCACGAACAGCCACGTGCGTATGTCGGCGTCTCGAGGGAAAACCGGGTTTGGGTGGGGATCGGCGGTTCAGCGGGGGTGAACAGTGGTTAAGAAGGGTGAGTTCCTGCTGCGGGTCTGCATTGGAACAGGGGTTTGTGGAGGGGTTTGGTGGGTGGGGTTTGTGTGTGATTGGGGGCTTAGGTAGGGGTAGGGTAGGTTTGTGTGTTTGGGGGGAAGGGGGGGTTGAGATGGGGGGTTTAATGGGTTGCAGTGGGGGGAATGGGGGTTAGTGGAGGGTTAATGGGGGGTAATGGAGGGTGGGTTAGAGGTGGGTGGGAAGGGGGGTTAATGGGGGGGTAATGGAGGGTAACGGGTAGTGGTTAGAGGTGGGTGGGAAGGGGGGTTAATGGGGGGGTAATGGGACAGGGCCACGTGGCAGGCGGGCAGGAAGGCGCCGACGGCGTCTCAGTGGGGCGTCGTCAGCAGACACACGGCAGGGGCGTCGTCGAGCGCCACATCAGCGCGAGGAGGGCGCACGGGTGGCAGGCAGCGAGGCTGTGGCCTTGGACGACGGAGGCGACGTGGGCACCGGCGTGAGGGCGCAAAGCCGACGTGGAGGCGGCATGGAGGGGCAGCAGGGCGACGTCGGAGGCACGGTCAACATGCGTCGTCGGGGGCGCAGCAGGCAGGCGTCCAAAAGACTAGGTGGGGCGGCGGGAGCACGGCTGGAGAGCGGCGTCAAGGGCGCTGTGGCCGTTGTCAATTCCAGCGGGAAGCCGAGGGAGAGAGAGGAGGAGGAGGAGGAGGAGGAAGGAAGGAAAGAGGAAGAAGGAAGGGAGAGGGAGGGAGAAGGAAGAGGGAGAAGAGGAGAGGGAGGTGGAGGCGATGGAGGGAAAAGAAGGGGAAGGAGGAGTAGGAGGAGGGGGGAAATGCAGGAGGAGGAGGGGAGAGGAGGGTAGGAGACAGCGCTGGGGAAGGCGAGGGTGCTGCTGAAGAGGAGGGGAGAAGGAGGGCGTCGTGAGGGAGGAGAGAAGGAGGGGAGGATGAGAGAGGAGAAGAAGGGAAGGAGAGGAGGTGGAGATGGAGGGAGAAGAGGGAGGAGGGAGAGGAAGGAGAGGAGAGGGAGGGTACGCAGAGAAGGAGAGGGAAAGGAGAGAGGAAGGAAGGCAGTTGGGGTGGGGGGGGTCGGGGAAGGGGGGGATAGGAAAGGGCATTGGGGGGGGGGGGGGGGGGGGGGGGTGGAAAAAGGGGGAAAGGGGATGGGCAGGGTGGATGGGCAGGGGCAATGGGCGGGTGGCAATGGGCGGGGGGGAAGGGTGGATGGGCAGGGGCAATGGCGGACGTAACCTCGTCCCGCGCACGTGCGCGGGGCGGGGTAAAAAAATTTGCCGTGACGGGATTGGAATGGCGCGAGGAAGACGGTACGGGTTACGCGGACACGACTGGGGCGCGTGGAGACGCGTAAAATCGAAAAAGGGCGCGTTCACGCGCAAAACGGGAGCGAGAAAAATGGAAAAATAAAGAAAAATTTAATAACTCCCAATCCGGACGTCAAAATGAAATAGCGTAAAAATGAAAAGTGGGCAGGACGACAGGGGGGAAACAAGAAAAATACGGGAC
The DNA here is from genome assembly GCF_053477565.2 of Lygodium microphyllum. Lineage (NCBI taxonomy): Eukaryota > Viridiplantae > Streptophyta > Polypodiopsida > Schizaeales > Lygodiaceae > Lygodium > Lygodium microphyllum. Next base: position 114,079,733 of record NC_141160.1, read on the forward strand.
GGGGGTTCCGGGAGGGATAAAGGGCGGTCACGTGCAAAAAACACAAAAAAATGAATCAAAAACGCAATTTAAAAATTAATACCGAAAGATCCGTGCATCGGAATGAAGTTCAGAAAAAAGGAAAACTGTGAGAAAGATGTGCCCGACAATCCTATCATGTCAAAACATAATTCCGACTGAGATAAGACGCGTTCACATGGGAAAAACCCAAAAAACAAACCCGAAAATGGGATCGGAAATTAATATCGGACGAACCGGTCACCGGAATGACATGCAGTAAGAAGGAAAAAGGTCCGCAAGAAGGAGTGGCACAGGGTTATCATGTTAAACCGCAGTTCCGGCGGAAATAGGAGGGGTTCACATGTGAAAAACTCCAAAAATACTCCCGAAAACTCATTTAAAATTTAATAAGTAAAAATCCAAACGTCGAAAAAGGGTGGAGGAAAAAGGAAAAAGGTAGGGGAAGGCACGGGGGACACGGCTGTCAAATCAAAATGGAATTCCGATGCAAATAGGGCAGGTTCACATGGAAAAATAGCAAAAAGACGCAGGAAAAAGTCTTAAAAAACCGGAAAATTAATAATGGACAAACCATGTATCGGAATGATGTGGAATAAAAAGGAAAAATGTCAGGGGAAAAGCGTTAGTCAGGGCTATGATGTCAGAGCATGATTCGGAAGCAAGAAAAGCGCGTTCACATGGAAAACCGTCTAAATTGTGTAAAATGTTTCAAAAATTAATAACTCGAAAACCGTGCACCGGAACAGGGGTAGGTAAAAAGGAAAAATGGTCAGTTCAATGGGAGGAACAGGGCTATAAGGTTGGATTTGGACTTTGGTGAACGTAGGACGCATTCACATGGCAGGACCGCAAAATCAGGGAATGAAGGAAAACTGCAAGGGAATAGCCCCAAGGGTGGGTGGAAAATGAATGGGTGGGTGGGAAGGGTCCCCAGGAGGGTAAAAGCAAGTCATGGTATACATGCATGAGCAAGATAAGGCATATGCAGATGGGTATGCAATGTAGACGCGCAGGGACGCGTCCCCACACTTAAGACCTTAACGGATAGGGTTAACCGAACAACAGGGACCTAGGACCATGCCACAGACCATCCACTAACTTTCCCACACTTAAAACATGACCGGCACGAAAAAACCAAAGTGTAGGGTTAGAAAAACTTGGCCCGTTTCGTCAAAAATCAAGGTTGAATGTCAACGGCACGTCCACTGTTGTGGTCGACTGCAGGAGGGACCAAGGCATCTTTACAGCGCACGTTTGTCATGGAAGGGACCACGCGACCGTACCCAGGGAGGTAGCTGATGGAAGGAATCGCAAGAAATCCGTCGATGATGAGGGATACTACACTCAACTCGCAGTCACTCCATTGGAATGAAAGATCAGTCACTCGCCCCATGACTAATATCACGTGAGGAAAAAGGATTAAAACCCATATCTCATACCCGATTGAGGAATCGACAAGGAGGGAATGGCGCAGAAGGAGTATGCCAGGGTGCACGGTTGATGGTGCATTAGTGCATCCAACCCGGCTTGCATAAGTGCAAGGAGAAAGGCAAGGGAGCCTTATGGTGCAGTGTACAGAACAGGGTGATGTGTCTTGTGTTGACGGCAAAAACCCATCCCGTGGGTGCATAGGGAAATGGGAACATACCTGACTCCAAGTGTCATAACGTCCCTCAATCTCACCTCTCGGTAATTGATTGAAGAAACTCCAGTCACACTCAACCCACCCTCTGTCTCACGCTCTGTTGATAGATACAGAAGGGCAGCCTTTTCCTGAAACCCATTAATGTAATCCTCATACTCACTTGTGCAAAGGTTGTATGCCTTGTGCGCATTTGATGGTGCAATTGTGCATCCCGCCCTGTGCCGGCATACGGTGCAAGAAGGAAGGCAAGGGAGCCTTAGGGTGCAGTGCACAGAACAAATTGTGCTTTGTGCTTTGAGAGGCCCATCCCGTGCGTGCAACACTCCATTCACACTTCTCACCTCTCATTTGATTTGAAGGGAAAAAACTGGTCTCTCATCCCATCCTTTGTCTCACTCTCTGTTGATAGATACAGAGGGCAGCCATACTCACTTCCCCATCCGGTCAGGATGAAAGCTCACATCACTCAAGGGGTTGTCGATGAAGATCGCGTCATCAATTGTTGAAGAGGCGTACCCAGGGAGGTAGCCATCAAATCGAATATTGTGTTGGATAGGAACATGTCATCTGCTAGAGGACAGGTAGTCACTTTGCAAAGAGAGACCCAGGACATAGCGTACCAAGGGAGGCAGCGTCGGAATTGGATCCTGGAAATATCAATTAATGAATCCCTTTCTGGACTGCTGGGTGTTACCACCTTTTCCACAGCCAGCTTCCCGCCCAAGGGTGTTTACCACCTTTTCTTGGAACGAGGCCTGCTATGACAGGGAATTGCTTCCTTTTCTCTCATAACAGATTTGTTTTGTTTGTTTGTTTGTTTTTTTCTTTTCTCTTTCTTATTTTCCCCCATTCCCGAGGGTGTTTCCACCTTTTCTCGAAGAACAGGTCGGCATGACAGGGACCTAAGTCCTTTTCTCCCATGACCGATATGTTTTTTTTTCTTTTTTTTTCTTTTTCTTTCTTTCTTTCTTTTCTTTTTTTTTCTTTTTCTTTTTTTTTCCGAATTGAGCAAGAGAATGGTAGAACTACCATTTATCAGAACCCACCTCGCCACTGATGCTGGTGGAAAATAAAGGATAAGAGATCAAGGCTAGAAGGGGGGTTTGAGGGGACAGAGGGTTGCGTCCACTTCATCAGGAGTGATTGAAGAACGGCTATCAGAAGTAGCATCATAAGAAGTACAGTGCCGCGCCAACGAGGGAAAGGATCAAGTGTCCGTAATTGTCAAGATCCCCAAGGAGGGAAGTACTTCTTCAGGCGATATCCATTGATCAGAAAGGGATCATCAGAGGCATCAACGGTCTGTATTTGGACAGAGCCATTAGGGTTGACTGCAAGTACCTTATAGGGGCCCATCCACCGCTGTTGGAGCTTGCCAGGAAACTTGCCAAAGCGTGAATCATAGGCTAGGACCAAATCACCTTCTTTGAACTCCTTGTGCTTGATGAAACTATCATGGTAAGCCTTGCGTCGAGCTTGCGTGGCTTCCATGCACTGTAGAGCCATCCTGCGAATTTCGTCCAAACATTCCAAGTGTAGGAGACGGCGTTGCAGTGAATCATCATCCCCCAAACGCTCTTTGATAGCCACTCTCAAAGAGGGTAGTTCCAATTCAACAGGAAAAACAGCTTCTGTACCATACACCAGCTGGAAAGGTGTCTGTCCCGTTGCTGCTTTATGGGAGGTTCTGTACGCCCAGAGGGCCTCTGTAAGTCGATCGTCCCAATCACGATGATGTGCAGCAATTGTTCTTGTCAGAATCGAGCAGAGGATGCGATTGGTGACTTCGACTTGGCCGTTGGCTCTGGGGTAATAAGGAGTGGACTTGCGATGGCGGATCTTATACAACTCTCTCAACTCTTCCATGACTTTGTTGAGAAAATGAGTGCCTCTATCACTTACCAGCTCTAAGGGACTGCCAAAACGGGTGAGGATATTCTCATACATAAACAGGGCCACGCTGTTACCATCGTTCCGCTTTAGGGCTTTAGCTTCACACCACTTTGTGACATAATCTGTACATACGAGGATGTATCGGTTCTGTTTCCTTCTGGTAGGAGGATCAATTGGACCTACGAAGTCAATGCCCCACTTCTCAAACGGCTTTAAGGGAAGGATAGGTTGCAATGGCATGGCACTTGTCTTCGTGGGTTTCCCCATTCTTTGACAAGCATCACATCTTTTACAGTAATCATAGGAATCTTTGTGGATGGTAGGCCACCAATAACCTGCTAGCAGAGCCTTCCTGGCTGTAGCTTCTCCTGCAAAGTGACCTCCACATGGCTCGTCGTGGCAAGCCTTCAGAACAATCCCAATCTCTTCTCCTGCAACACATCTTCTGAGCACTTCATCTTTGCCTTTCTTGTACAGTGCACCGCCGAGCAGGGTGTAGGAGGCTGATTCTAGCATGAGCTTCTTCCTTTCCCGACTAGAGATACCAGGAGGGTACTGTTGGGTTGCCAGCAGATTGGCAATGTCTGCATACCAGGGAGTTACAGTTTCTACCAAGAATAGGGAAGCATCAGGGAGGTCTGGATTATCCTGCTCCTCGTCTGCAGTTTGTGGGATACGCGACAGATGATCAGCCAGAACATGGGAACGACCAGGCTTAGTAATCACCTCAAAGTCGAACTCCTGAAATAGAAGGAGCCATCTCATCATCCGCCCTTTCACATCTGCTTTGTTCATTAAGAAGGATAGGGCCTCATGATCCACATAAAATTTAAAGTGGGTAGATAGGAGGTAATGGCGAAACTTCTCCAGGGCAAACACCATTGCCAAGCACTCCAGCTCTGTCACTGTATAGTTTCGTTCCCTATCAGTGACTTTTCGGCTTGCATAATAGATCAGTTGATCCAGCTTCGAGGAGCCCTTTTGGCAGAGGACAACGCCTAAGCCTTCAATTGATGCATCAGTGTGTACGTGGAACTCTTTCGTCCAATCAGGAGGTTGCAGAATGGGTGCCTCTATCAGACACTGCTTCAGAGTGTGGAAGGCTTTGTCACATTCTTCCGTCCAAGTAAACTCTGCATCTTTCCTCAGGAGCTTGTGCAAGGAAGTTGCCTTTGTTGCAAAATGGGCTATGAACCTTCTGTAGTAACCCACATGGCCTAGGAATCCCCTCAACTGTTTGAGGTTGGTGGGTGCTGTCAGAGCTGCAATCTTTTCGATCTTTGCAGGGTCTGTTGATATCCCTTGTGCAGAGACAATGTGGCCCAACAGAACTCCAGAAGAGACCCCAAAGATGCATTTGTCGGGGTTGAGGGAAATCCCATACTCCCGGCATCGGTCAAAGCATTGTTCCAGGTGTTCCCAATGTTCACTGATCAAGCTATAGACACAGAAGTCATCCAAATATACTTCGATAAAGTCATGCAGATGATTTTGAAATGCGGCCATCATGACTCGTTGGAAAGTAGCAGGGGCATTGCAGAGCCCAAATGGCATCACTCGGTAAGCGTAGGTCCCCCATTCTGTGGTGAAGGTTGTTTTGGATTGGTCTTCTTCTGCGATTTGGACTTGGTTGTATCCACTAAATCCATCCAGGAGAGAATAAAGCTCATGTCCTGCCACTGTGTCCAACAGTTGGTCTGTGAAAGGGATAGGAAAATGATCCTTCTTTGTCTTGGAATTAAGCTTTCGAAAATCCACACATATTCGCAATTTGCCATTCTTCTTGGGTACAACCACGATGGGTGAAACCCATTCACTATTTGCCACTGGATAGATGAACTCGGCTTCCAGAAGCTTCAGCAGCTCCGCTTTCACCAATGTGGAATAATTCGGGTTCATTCGCCTCTGTCGTTGCCGTACTGGCTTGGCATCAGGCTCCAAGTCAATATGATGTTGACATATTGTGGGATCAATCCCCTTTAGGTCTTTGTAAGACCATGCAAACACGTCCAAATTTTCTTTCAACAAGTTGTACAAAGTTGACAACTCCTCTTCTGGGAGACTGCTACCCACCTTTAAATGGCGTTCAGTGCCTTCTGCATCCACAAAGGTTAACTGCCTTTCACCTTCCACTTCACGAATGAAGGTCCCGCGGACTGCTTCTGGATACAGATCCGACTCCTTCAAGGGAGTGATGTCCTCTTCTGATGTCCCATTAGAACCAACTTCTTCTTTTGGTGGAGACTTAGGTTGCTCTTGAAGACGTTGGAATGGAATTAGAGCTGTTTCTGGTTTGGTTTCAAGATTAATTACGTCTTGGCTTGAAGACTCATCTTCTGAAGATACATCCAGGAACGTCACATAACAGGGACCCTCTGATGCCTGTTGGGTTGGTGGGACTGGTGCTTGTTGGCACGGTGCATCATCATCATCTTTCTTTGGCAAGGATAGGTTAGGATGGAAGGAGCCACACTTAAAAGACGGCTTGCTCTTCTTAATCCATTTCTTATAAAGGTTTTGCATATGAGAAGATCCATTTACCAGACCAAATGGTACCATCGCCATTCTGTCCCATAGCATGAGCTCATCGGCTTCTGATGCTTCTGGAACTTCTTCCTCAAATGTATCCTCTTCAGGTGGGATAGATTCTTCTGGCTCACTTTCATAATCTTCTTCGTCCATATCATATCCATCCTCTTCTGTCTCTGTCTCTGCTTCTGCTTCTGCTTCTGTCTCTGCTTCTGCTTCTGTTTCTGTAGGAGCTCTGTAACAGAAGAATAGATTCTCTGTTTCCTCTCCTGCCTCTGTCTCTGCTGTGGCCATGTAACAGGAAGAGCAGTACATCCATGCTTCTATCTCACTGTCAGAAGTGATTTCAGAAGTCATGCCCGGTTCAGGTAGGAAGTATTCACCCATTGATAATGGCTTTGCATCTGTTGGAAGTCGGCTTACAGTATCCACTGTTAAGGAATGTGCCACTGTTTTCTTGGGAAGGATCTGTTTGACAGCATCTTCGTCTACTGATGTTCCATCTGTAGCCTCATTAGGGGAATCAGAAGATAATTCCAAGGAGGTGGAGCCATGTCCTTTTTGAGAACCATACAGTTTCAGCACCACTTTGTTGGGTCCTCTACCCAAGGTCAAGGTTCCTTTGAACCAATCCGTCCTTGCTCGGGCTTCAAAAAGCCATGGTCTGCCCAGTAACAGAGGATAGGATGTACCATAAGAGTTTGGCTTTACCACCAAATAGGTCAGCCAATAATCTTTTCCAGCCACTGTAGTCTTCACATATGGAAGAATGCCCAAAGGCTTGATTCTACTCTGATCCGCCAGTCTGATGAGCCATTGGGTTGGTTGCACACCTTGTAGGCCTAGATCCTTCATCGTCACATCCGTCATAATGTTCACTGATGAACCACCATCAATCAGTGCATTTGCAATGAAGCAGCCTTCTATCCACACACCAGTCTCTGGAGTACCCGGATCTAGAAAAGCATTAGCCACATCCACTTCTTTTACAGGCTCTGGAGCCTTGTTGGACTTTGTTACTGTTGAGGGAGCAATCCTTAAACCACGTCTTCTTGTCAGTATACTTTTGAGTCTTTTCCGGCAACTGGGAGACAACATCAATAGTTGTCGGAATGTAAGGTTTGGTTTAAAGGTATCTAGATCTCTGACTAGATCGTATTCCTTAATAGGATCCACTGGCTTTTCTAACCGATTAGGGAATGGGGCAACACCCATTTTAATTTTCCCTCTTTCTTCCATCAGAGGAATTACACGAGCTTCTTCTGCCACTTGTGGCACTTCCTCCTCTTCTGTATCCTGGACCTCTGGTCCTGTCTCTGTAACTGTCTCTGCAACTCTTTGTGGCACTGTAGGGCTCTGTACGGCACTGTTAGGCTCTGTTCTGTTTTGTTCTTCTGGTGGAAGATTGAACTTCACTGTTCTGGCAGGAGGGTTATTTTCTTTCTGGACAGGTGGTTCCTTCTGCTTTGCACGCGTGATGGTAGCAACTTCCAATTCCACCAAATTGGAGGTAGGCTCTTGGGCCTTGGCTGGACTATCAGTAGCACTGTTTTTCACTGGGGCTGGGCTTGGACAATCTTTTGCAGTGTGGCCTTCTCCTTTGCATCGACTGCATAAGGGCTTGTAATCCACTGACCTTCGAGGATTTGGACAATTTGGTGAGATGTGTCCCTTTTCTCCGTATCTGTAACACTCCACTTCTGATCTCTGACCACCGCCAGACTGTCTTCCTTTGTAACTCTGAGAAGGAAATCTTCTAGGTCCGAAATTAGGACCAAACTCTCTAGGCTTGGGTCCAATATCTTGTGTTGTCATTTTGGATTCTAGCAAGTTAAATCTTGCGTCTTCTTTCTTTCTTCTCCTATGATGCATCTCCTTCAGGGAGCAAATGTCCTCTGTATGATTCTTCCGCAAACAGTAGGAACAGAAGGCTCCAGGGATGGTTGGTTTTCGTGTACATTCAGTGGCTAAATGGCCTGCTTGATGACACTTACCACACCAAGTATTTGACCGCATCACATCTCTTCCTGCTCCCGCAACATTGGATATGCTTGCGGTATTCACTTTCAACGTCTGTAGTTGTTCTGTAATCACATCCATCAACTCCTTTTTAATGTTTGCAACTGAGTTGGATAAATAATCCTTCAAGCTTTCTCCTCCGGACGTACTGGCAGGAGGGTTTTGAGGAGTCTCTGTAATTACTGCATAAACGGGTTGGGCTGGTACAGAGGGGTCTCTGTTCTGGTTCTGATTCAGAGCTCCTGTTTGAACTGTTGGCTGTTGACTCCAGTTGGTAGGGTTCCACTGTTGCTGCTGATTTTGTATTGAGGAGATTGGTTGGGACCATTGTTGTTGTGGTTGAACCATCATTTGAGGCATGGATTGTGGCCACTGTGGATTTGGTGCACTGTACTGTGATACCGGGGGCATCTGTTGGTAGGGATAGGGAACAGTCCCTGGAACTGCATTTGGTGGATACATCATTCCTGGCATCAGAGGAGGTAGGACTCTTCCCGAATTCATCGCTAATCGAGCTTCCACTTCATCGTACAGTCTTGCACCTTCTGTTGCAGCTTGCAGGGTGGCTGGTCTTTGTAACTCCACAAACTTACGGACTTCTGGTTGTAATCCTCTGAGAAACACTCCCTTCTGAATGCCATCATCTAGATTATGGTTAGTCCACCTCTTCAGGATGGATTCCATTCTTGAGACATAAGCTTCCACTCTTTCTCCAGAGGACTGACTTAGATTCATAAATTCCTCTCTCATCCGCTCTTCAAAACCTTCACGCCTGAATTTAGTGAGGAAGGCCAACTTCAGGTCGTCCCATGTGCCAAAAGTTCCTGCTGCTTGTCTCTCATACCACTGAAACGCCGCGCCCTTGAAAGTGGCGGGGAATATCGCTAACCAATGCTCAGGGGTTCTGGCATTGTTAGCCACACATGCTACCATAAACTCTGCTACATGAAGATCGGGGTCTTCATTGTACTCTCCCTTAAAAACTGGCAATGGGACTACATTCGCTGGTCTGTCATCAATATTTCCAGGACGGATCTGGCTTGGAAGTGGACCTCCAGCAGGAGGAGGAAGGGCTTGATGTGCCATTGGGACTTCTGTAAAGAGTTCCGCAAGGGCGTCAAAGGCGGCTTCCGCTGCGAGCTCATTCTCAGCCTTGATTTTTGCTTTCTCTCTTCTCACGTACCTCTGGACTCGTTCTAACACTTGCCTTTTTATTGCGTCATTCATCAGGGGGTTGACTCCACTATGTTGTTAGTGCTCCACAGAGGGTTAACAGAAGGCTTCAGTCTCTGGAGGACTCTCTTGCCAACATTTCTTCTACTTCTTTCTTTTCAACATCCCTGAATTCTGCTTTCATGCCACTACACAGAGGAAGGTATTCGGTTCTGAAGGTGTTAAAATGCATACGTCTGAGCATTGTGGTGGTGCCATCATTATAGTAATGCCAGCTTCTGATGGTTTCAATAGTGTATGTTGTGAAAAACACTCTGTCTACCAACTTCCAGTGGGTTGCTAATTGAACAAACAGAAGATTATCAGTACACCAAGCATCCCATGTATCTTGCTGTTGAGCGTCCACGAACAAATTCCAACTCTTTTCCTTCTTCTCTTTGTGAACCTCTACAGACCAAGACTCCTGAAGCTTCTTCACAATCTCCCACTTGATGTTGTCTGGAAACTTCTCAATGAATGCCAAATCTTCCATGGATGGTCATTCTCTCTATTTCTGCTCTTCAGTTTGTTCCCAAACAGTTTGCCACCAAGATGCAAGTTTCTACTGCTTCAATAGGAAGAGGAAACTGTCCACTACATAGAGCATGCATCATGATGGTGATGTGTTTCCGCCATTGTGGGATGAACTTCTTATGGAAAGTGGCTTTGATTATGAGGAATTCCAATTCTTCAGTAGAAGAAGGAACTTTACAAACATCCATTGAATTCTTCTCTTCTTGGCAATGCCATTTCCTTCATTTTCAGCCTCTTTTGGTGCTTGTTGATGGCAAGCTTCCCCGGCTGCGCACCAAAAACATGGAGCCCCGAGAGGAACACCAAGGAAAAGGGAATTCTCTTGCAAGAAAATCTATCTTATAACATCAACAAGCTTGTTTATCATATTTCATATGATCACAATGAAGAAAAGAACACCAGGCACAACAAATCTTCATGCAGCATCATGTAAATCTCCCACGGATTTTAATAGAATCAACCATATTCTTCAACATCTTCATAAAATCCATCAATAGAACAAAGAAAGCAAAGAAGTACACCATCTTTGAATGGAAATACATCACATAGTATTCATCTTCAATATCTTCATAGTCTTCTCTCTCAATCTCTCATATACAATCACTCTGTTTCAGTAGAATTGGCTATCTCTGACTCTCTCTCTCACACTCCATCAATAATACATCATATCCTCACTACAATCTCTCAAAAAATTACTCTCAATCATCACTCTTAGGTCGTGGATACCCCTCCCAAGAGGTATGTCTGATATGAAGGGTCACCAGAGCCACTACAGTGTCTCTTCACAGCTCACTACTGTCACTTCACTCTAGTCTTCTCTTGAGTCTTCAGCAGCTACTTCTTCCACTTCTTTCAGCTCTTTTGCACTTGTATTCACCTCTTTCCAAGGCTAGAAAACTTTCCCAAAATCACACATACATTCCACAGAACACTTACAGAACAGTCTACAAAACAGTACCAGAACAGCTACAGTACAGAACAGAACAGAAACATAACAGAAGCAGAAGCTCTACAGAAGACCTACAGAAGGTTACAGAAGGTCATCAAAACCTCATAACTCACTCTCAACCCATTTCAAACTCTCACAAACCATTCAATAAGCTTTCACAATATCTCATTCTTCATCAATCAATACTCCATCCCTCCTTACAGAAGACAATCAGAACAAAACAGACCAAAACAGAACAAAACAGAAGGTATACAGAACCATTCAGAACCTATCAGAACATCACAAAACCATCAACAAACATCATGAACTTCCAAAACACAATCAATATCATCCAAAACATTCTCAATCCACTTCCAAATCAACCAATCATCTCATAAAATCAACCATTCAGCTCTTAAAAACAACAAAAATCAGCCAAAAAACAAGTCATTTCAACACTCAACAGCTTTATCAATGAAAGAAAATCCAAAATTTTAGTTGTGAGGAGGAAGGGGGCGTAAAATTTTTTGCACCCCATTTTTTGGGGATTTTTGCCTCTTTGATGCTAGCTATCATCAAGGATTCATTGCACATTGTTTATCTACTCTGAGGGCTTTGTTTTGGGTGTAAGCATGCCGATTTTCATGAAGGGAATCAAAAATCTGATTTTCTCTTTCTCTCTCCTCTCTCCTCTCTCCTCTTACTACGTGTTCATGATTCTATGAGGGAAGGGGATGGGGTTTGATGGACATTTTTGATGGAATGATGGCACTGAAGCGAAGGAGATAGTAGATCGGACTATGAGAGAGCATTATCGACCTCCCAACCATGAAATACACACCTCCAAATCTGTGGTTTTATGCATAAGTGGTAGATTCATTTATTTTATGATAGATATTAGATGAAATTGTTTTCAAATGCATGCCTTTGGGTCTTAATGCTGAAATTTATCAGAAATCTTGAAGAAAACCAAAAAATTTAGTCATTTAATGTTGGTTAGCCAGTTCATGTTAGAGGAGTTGGTTAGCAACTTGCCCTGGATTTTTGTTTGATTATGCTTGGCCTATTCCTTGTGGATTCTTATTCCTTGATTCTATAAGGGGGTAGGGTGAGAGTTGTTCTTATGCTTTGTTGAGTATATTTTTTGTGGCAGCTTGATGCTTTCTTTTGGTTGCCTTTTATGCATATTAATTCGTGGGATTTGATGGGCTGAGTCGCCCTATCCCGTGGTCACCAATGAGAGTGGATTTTAAAGACTTTTTTTGAAGTGAAAAAGAGCCCGAGAGGCCGTAAAATACCAAATTTTGATTTAAAATGAAATGGTTGCGAATCGATGAGTTGGAGTTTTCCTAGATGGAGTTCGATGCTAGGAACCCAAGCAAGTCTCATGAAGAGCACCCTGCCACGGCACAAATAGAACCACGAACCGGCTAGGTAGAGGCTGCAAATACATTGCTGGCCATGAAAACCTCCAAGAAAACTCTCCTTCTTCTCACCAAGAACCATGCTCTCCAAACACACAAGAGGAAGGCACACAAGAAATTGGACAATTCTTCCATCCTCACCCTCTTCCTCTTCCTCACTCTCCATTAGATCTTGCAAAGGAGCACAAGAGAGGGAAGCAAGAACAAGAAAGTAAGTGTTGTGCCAAATGAGAGAGGAAGAAATGAACCGTGAGAGGAGAAGATAAAGGAAGAGAGAGGGTGTAACCACCTCAACCTCCCACCTCCCCAAATCCCACGACTGCAACCACCTCCTTTTCCTTTCTTGAATTATGAAATTCAAATTTGCATACATTGGCTAAGGTCTAAAGACCCTTCAATTTTTAGCATGAGACAAAAGGGTTTGACCTTTCCTTTTCCTAGGAATATTTTATAGTGTGTCTCTTTTGGACTACTCATTTTACATTGCTTCATATTTGATTTTTAACAAAGGGGTACAATTGCAAAGTATCAATTTAACAAAAGTTGTTTCCATGTGAGCACATTTTTGTGCCTATATTTGCACTGATTTCCTGGTTATCATTTTCTCCCACACTTAAGTGTGAAGCGTCCCCGCGAACAAATTTGAAGAAGAACCACGATCAGCTCTTTGAAAAACTTCATCTTCAATCTTCGGTCTTCATTTTCTTCTTGGATCTTTGAATTGCCTTGGGATAGGAAAAAGGAAATAATCACACAAAAATACACACACAACTAGGACGTTGAGCCTAGGTCACAAAGCACATAAAAAAAGAATCAAAAGATAGGGCTCTTCAATAATTTATGGACAAGAGCAACATCACACTCAAGTTAGGTTGAAAGACAACCACATTGTGAAGCACAATAATAACCCCGAAAATATATAAAAATGAAGTGCATCCCTTGTAAAGGATATGGTATTGAAGTTCTCCCACCCGATTTATGTCATTTTTTTAGAAAATTCAAGAAGGAAGGTTTTATTAAGAATAAAACTGAGAAACTGAAAAGAAAACGAAACATAGATATACATGTGTGGTTTGAGGGGCATGGGGATTCTTGATAACGAAAGGCATACAAGGAGGGTGAAAGTCAAGCATATGAACTAGATTTTAAAGGGATGGATGATAATTGAATTGTTTTTTTTAATTGATCGTTCTGTTATAGCCTGAGGATAAGGATGCGACATGAAATGCGATCAGCCTCAAAAACTGGTTCACTAATTCTACCATGTCATGAAGGATTGGAGAACATGCTGGACTCGTGTGGTGGATGGGTGCCACTGCGATGAGGAGGATGGAGGAAGTATGAACGTGGATCTGATGAAGCAAGGCAACGCTGGTCCTACCCTCCATTGAGCCGAGCGGTTGAGAGTGCTGGGTGTACTCGTCTCTTCTGTGCCGATTAAGAAGATCGTGGTGAAAATGGCGGTGTTGCGTAGGCCTGCTACCAAGCGTGGAGGATAATGAGCAGTACGAGGAGCCGTGAGGTGACGAGGGACATCATGGAGGGCATTGAGGGAAGGGACGGCCGGGGTAAGTGGAAGTTGAAGTAGAAAAGGAGCAGGCGGCAAGGGCCTGGAACACGGAGAGGAAGCGGAAGTTGTTGGGGGGGTGTGTTGGGCAGAAATCAAGGAGGGTGGAAGTTGTAATGGGTAGGGAGATTGGATGGATGTAGAGGGGCTTCAACATGCTGTCGTGGAAGAAGGAAATGGTGCTTGGGGGACTGGATGGGGGACTCAGCCAACACTGCTGCAATTTTCTTTTCTTCAACCTATCCTTCATTCATTTCTGCAACCACATCTTCCCTTTAAGAATCCAATCTTTCTCATTGAAGCTCTTCATATTTTAGAGTATGTCTCCTTGCGGTCTTCATAACCACCTCTTCCCGGCCAGTGCACCAAATGAAGAGCACCCTGCCACGGCACAAATAGAACCACGAACCGGCTAGGTAGAGGCTGCAAATACATTGCTGGCCATGAAAACCTGCAAGAAAACTCTCCTTCTTCTCACCAAGAACCATGCTCTCCAAACACACAAGAGGAAGGCACACAAGAAATTGGACAATTCTTCCATCCTCACCCTCTTCCTCTTCCTCACTCTCCATTAGATCTTGCAAAGGAGCACAAGAGAGGGAAGCAAGAACAAGAAAGTAAGTGTTGTGCCAAATGAGAGAGGAAGAAATGAACCGTGAGAGGAGAAGATAAAGGAAGAGAGAGGGTGTAACCACCTCAACCTCCCACCTCCCCAAATCCCACGACTGCAACCACCTCCTTTTCCTTTCTTGAATTATGAAATTCAAATTTGCATACATTGGCTAAGGTCTAAAGACCCTTCAATTTTTAGCATGAGACAAAAGGGTTTGACCTTTCCTTTTCCTAGGAATATTTTATAGTGTGTCTCTTTTGGACTACTCATTTTACATTGCTTCATATTTGATTTTTAACAAAGGGGTACAATTGCAAAGCATCAATTTAACAAAAGTTGTTTCCATGTGAGCACATTTTTGTGCCTATATTTGCACTGATTTCCTGGTTATCATCTCAGTTCATTGATCCGAGTCAGTTTGACCCCCCATTTAATCCTCACAAGGTTTTGCATTATGAAGCAACTACATGATTTGAGAGCTGAAAAGTGTGTCACGGGTCCCAGTTTATAGATTTCGACATCATGAAACCATTCGACTGGATAGATCTCAAATTTGAGCTCGTTTGCCCCTCGAAAGTGAAAAATCCACTTCACTCGCAATAATGTGAACACGAGAAGATGAACTAGATATTTTAAACTTAAAGCCTTAAGCTTGATTAATGAAAGAAATCCCAAAATTTCGGTCATGAGGAGGGAGGGGGTGCAAATTTTCTTGTGCCCCAATTTTTTGGGATTTTGTACCTCTATGATGGTGGCTATCATAAGCTATCTTTTGAGTATAAAATAGCCACTAGAGATCAAGCACATGTAAAGTGACTTCACAAATCAATTTCAAGTCATATAATCTTTGCAAAATAAGCACGAACTAGTATGGAAAATCCTTGAAGTTAAAAAATTGATCAAAATATGTGTGTAATTTGAAGTCAAGAGTAATTCAATAGCCTTTAAATATGAATAGCCATTTTTTATGAATATTTGAACCTTAAAAAATAGTTTTTTAAATAAAAAGGATGCACGTGGCTTCTAAAACATTATAAAATATGGGAAAATGGTGTGAGCAATCCAACATGATAA